>NC_086379.1:56386763-56689793 GCF_036588685.1 Mytilus trossulus | reverse complement strand
AATAGATATAAACAATTCACCAAAGTTTCATGGACATTGGTGAAAGCCTTTTTGAGTTATTGTCCAAAGTGTTAAAAATCCCCCTTTTTTTATGAGTAAAGCCCCATAAATCCAAAACTTAAAATCTGAAATTTAAAAAGACCGAAAGGGAGCTTACGTCAATAGATATAAACAATTCACCAAAGTTTCATGGACATTGGTGAAAGCCTTTTTGAGTTATTGTACGAAGTGTTGAAAATCCTCCCTTTTTTATGAATAAAGCCCCATCAATTCAAAACTTAAAATCTGAAATTAAAAAAAAAACAAAGGTAGCTTACTTCAATAGATATAAACATTTCACTTAAGTTTCATGGAAATTGGTGAAAGTGTTTTTGAGTTATTGTCCAAAGTGTGGACGACGGACGGACGGACAACGGTATACCATAATACGTCCCGTCCCGGGCATATAAAAATGAAAGCACCAAATACAAATCAGACGTTTTATTGTCAAAGGGGTCATAGGTCAAATTCAAGGTCAGAGTGACCTGACTAGTATATGACATACTTAAGCCAATGATGCAACTGCATACCAAGCTTATTCAAAAGTTATCAACTGGGCAAAAAGTCGGACAAACTGACCCAAAACATTTATCCATGTATCTGAGAAATGTTCTGGCTTCAAACATATCCAAGTTTGTGATATGGGCAGAGGAATTGAGGAAAAGGCTACCATTACAGCCTATCTGAAATGAATTGCTTATCCTTTTCAAAATTTTTATATAAGTCTTGATACTTTAGTTTTCAATACTTTTGAATTCTCTACCTGTTAGCCATTATAGAGCATATAGTGGTTTTGCTTGATTGAACCACATTTGTCCATTGCCAAGTTAAAGTACTACATCGTATCAAATCCCTAGCATCAAGGAAATGGGTAGAAAATAGTTAAGAAATAAAATATATACTCACTGGTGAGTTAATTGCAGAATACATGACTACTCCTAAAGTGTAGATGAGTCTGCCTAGTACAAGGCTGTCTTCTCCTAACATGTCAAATGTGTTCTCCTTTCTACAAAATACAAAGTTTAACTCATGAATAAAAACATTTGGTCTTTTTAATCATTTAAAGCCAATAACTGTCCCTCAAATATCCTACTGAAACCAAGAAAAAAACCAGAGATTCCAAAAAGTATCCACTGGCTATCATCAGTAATAGCCTAATATGTACTTTAGAAAAATACATTACGTTAGCAAAATTCAATGAGGAATGCAGATAAATAATGTGAATTTTAATTTCAAAGAACAAATTTATTTAAGAAATAACTATAATATTTTTTCTGTCTATGAAGAAATAACACCAAAATGTGGTGCACACTGAATAACCTGCATAGTGTGTTATTTTATAAGTGTGCACCACATTTTTTATGCTATTTCGAATACGGTCACATGACAAAATTGTGTCTATGAGCTGATAATCAAAACCTGTCAGCAAATTATTAGACGCATTACATCCAAAATTAAATTATAAGATTTTAACTTATTAATAATTAATTTTAATATTTTTACAAGCATTGATTATTTTTGCTTGAATTTTAATTATTTTAATTTGGCATTTTAAATGGAGGTAACTCTGAAAGAGTGCATATTATGCATTATGAAGAATTTTTTTTGTTATAAGTGATTAAAAATATAACACAACATTGGACTGCTTTATCCAAAGTTTTTTCTGCTTATAAAATGTTGTCACGTTAATGAAATTCTAGTCTTCTACATAGGGAAATGCATGTACCAAGTCAGAAATACGACAGTTGTTTTCAATTCATTGGATGATTTTGGTCTTTATTTTACCATTTGATAAGGGACTTTCCTCTTTTTACTTTTCCTTGGCAAACAGTATTTTTCTTATTAATTGTTTTTGTTAGAGATTAGTATTTTCAAATTTAAGGTCCTATCTTCAAGAGAGTGTATTTTCAAATTGAATTAAGAAAAAAATCAATGCATCAATATTTTCCATATAATATCCTATATAAAAACTCTATACCTGTCAAATCTTGTCATTAGTGGATAGAAAAAATGACCAGCCACTGGAGCAAATCTGTTCATAGTTTTCTGTAGTTCTGGTTTACTTTTCCCTTTACTGAACCTCCTAGTTTTAGTTTCTATCCTCTTCTGTACAATACTCTGCCAGGTATCATCCTCCACCTCTACAATCTTTTTATCAGAGGGATTTATCACTGGTTGTTCTGCAGGCTGTGATAACTCCTGTGCTGATGATGCTAAAACCTGGAAAAACACATGCAGATATAGATATGATATATGTTTATATGTACATTGCAGGAAAATATAAAATTGATTTGTGCTGGCTACAAAGCAGGAGAAAAACTCAACAAGCCTTGCTTTTCTACCTGATGTTTCAATATGAGTGCAAATTAATTTATACTCACCAACGTATGTGTATTTTTTTTTATCCTACAATTTTACACTTTCACATTCATTGACACTCTTTTCATGATGTCACAATATCAAAATCAGAGTTAAGCAAGAAAATTTGAATATTTAACCGTGAAGAACTGAGATTTAAACAAGAATGTGTCCTCAGTAGGTCCGAGACCACAATTGTCGTCCCTTGATTTTCGTTGTTCACGAATATAGTCCCTATTGTTAACAGTGGGTTACTTGCCATTAATTATTATACCCCTTCCAAATTTATTTCTCCATGTTTAATGCCTCAAATTGTAAGTAGGGGGGTGAAATTACACTGTAAAAAAATTTGGGTCCAGAATTTTAAAGGAAAGTAGTGATTTGGTCCAGGTGAAAAAGGTTGAAAAATAGCACTTCGGAAGCTGTCAAAAGATTTCAAGACGCCCTAAAGATAAATTTGTCCATATTTTGAGTTAGAGACGATGAAGTTTTCTATAATTTTGATGTAATTTGTCCCAAAAGTAGTACAACACACTGTGAAAATTTCATTGAGAAAGCGCAGGTGGGATTTTTTTAATTTTCATTTATGTTCTAAAAGAAATGCACTACGAATTAATTGTGTTCTCGGACCTAAGAGGTGAAGTCTGTAAATATAGAATCTGTACTTTGGCAACTTCCCTAAATGATTTGGTGGTGCCAATTTGTCAAATAGCATGCAACTAAAGGATTTAAACTTTTATTCTATAGAATTTCTGCAAAAATGACCAATTTTGGCATTTTATGGTCAAAATAGGCATTTTAAGGCTGTTTCAATATTGATGCATAGATGGCATCCTGACTTTCTATCTGACAGGTTTTCATGTGTCAATACTTGTGTTTCTATGCCTTTATCTAGTTCTTCTACTTGTTTATGAACTCAGAATCTACAGAAAAGAAGATTATCTCAGACAATATGTGTAAAATGTGTTGTTTAAATGACCCTTGTCTAACGCCCTGTTTGGATGAAGTCAAAAGTGGTGTTCTTGGTACATAAAATTTGAAGTCCACAATAAAGACCTCACTAAATTTGTACCAAAAGCACTTTACAATGTCTATTGCACCTGTTCCATTTCACATAATATCTTTCTTTTCTTCTGTAGGATAGCAAGTGGTTTAAATATAAGCCTGTTGAGACTAAAATTGCATTCAAGTTTTTCACTAAAAAGCCAGAAATCTTTGTATCAGACCATACTGTCTGCAAGAAAAGTTAATTGCAAGAGCCTTTTTGTGCTCAGATTTATTGTATCATGTCACATGAGTATAGAAATGATAAAAAAAGACACAATTTTTTATTTCTTATAGCCTCAATATGCATTTTTTAATGTAAATATGTGGCATGGCCTAAATGGACCCTTATTTTTTTCCAGTCTTACTTGGCTTAAGACCCTTTTAAACTAATATGATATGTTATTTGTAACTTTTCTTTTCTTTTAAAGTACATTCAATACATATGTAAGGATTATTTATAACCAAAAAGCTTCACAAATTTAAAATTGCTGGAAAATATTACATCTTCATGTAAGGCCCCCTTTCATTAAAAAACCTCAATTTTTAGGCCTAGGCTGATATAAATTTGACTTTTGAATAATTATGCTAAGTCTGATAAATCAAATGAGTACTCTATTGCTTTGAGTACATAATAAATGATATATAAAGGCATTTAAAAAGAAGTTTTTTGCAACATTTTAATTTTTAAAGCCCAACATGTTGATAGTTGAAATTTTTCAATTTTAACGTCAAAATTTAACACGCAAAGATGAGTAAAGAATTAAACATATTGTCTATAATATATAGCCTATTGTTATGAAACTTTGCAAGCAGTGTTATAATTTATAAAGCTTTGTTCATACCAAGTTTTTTTAAGATTTGTCAACTCTTTCTATCCTATTAGGTCCGAGACCACAATTGTCGTCCCTTGATTTTCGTTGTTCACGAATATAGTCCCTATTGTTAACAGTGGGTTACTTGCCATTAATTATTATACCCCTTCCAAATTTATTTCTCCATGTTTAATGCCTCAAATTGTAAGTAGGGGGGTGAAATTACACTGTAAAAAAATTTGGGTCCAGAATTTTAAAGGAAAGTAGTGATTTGGTCCAGGTGAAAAAGGTTGAAAAATAGCTCTTCGGAAGCTGTCAAAAGATTTCAAGACGCCCTAAAGATAAATTTGTCCATATTTTGAGTTAGAGACGATGAAGTTTTCTATAATTTTGATATAATTTGTCCCAAAAGTAGTACAACACACTGTGAAAATTTCATTGAGAAAGCGCAGGTGGGATTTTTTTAATTTTCATTTATGTTCTAAAAGAAATGCACTACGAATTAATTGTGTTCTCGGACCAGTACACGAATGCCCCACTCGCACTTTCATTTTCTATGTTCAGTGGACCGTGACACTGGGATAAAAACTCTAATTTGGCATTAAAATTAGAAAGATCATATCATAGGGAACATGTGTACTAAGTTTGAAGTTGATTGGACTTCAACTTCATCAAAAACTACCTTGACCAAAAACTTTAACCTGAAGCAGGACAGACGGACGAACGGAAGGACGAACAGACGGACGAACAGACGGATGGACGAACAGACGAAGGGATGCACAGACCAGAAAACATAATGCCCCTCTACTATCGTAGGTGGGGCATAAAAAAACATGGTGATTATAAAATAAATCAGCTCAGATTTACAGAAATTCTAATCAAATACCAGTAATACAAGTACATGGTAGTCAGTTAGATACATGCATGATTAACTTTATCATATAATTAGAGCTGTAAATAGCACTAATTTTAATATCTGATTTAGATGAAACATTCCACCATAAATCGCATACTTTATCATGTAAAAACACTTTCTGTTATACCCTGTTCTGAATAACTCTAGAATTATCCTTTGAAATAAATGATAACAAGAATGTGTCCAAAGTACACAAATACCCCACTCGCACTATCATTTTCCATGTTCAATGGACCATGAAATTGGATAAATAAATATAATTAGGCATTAAAATTAGAAAGATAATATCATAAGGAACATGTGTACTAAGTTTCAAGTTGATTGGACTTCAACTTCATCAAAAACTACCTTGACCAAAAACTTTAACCTGAAACATGCACTTTCATTTTCTATGTTCAGTGGACCGTGAAATTGGGGTCAAAAGTTTAATTTGGTTTAAAAATTAGAAAGATCATATCATAAGGAACATGTGTACTACGTTTCAAGTTGATTGGACTTCAACTTCATCAAAAACTACCTTGACCAAAAACTTTAACCTGAAACGGGACAGACGGATGAACGAACAGACGAACGAACGAACGAACGAACAAACGAACGAACGGACAGACAGACGGACAGACAAATGGATGCACAGACGAGAAAACATAATGCCCCTCTACTATCATAGGTGGGGCATAAAAAGACCAATTTATATATAGGATACACTGTATACCCAGTATCCTATTCTAAAGTAACCTGCAATATCAACCCTCACACTTTTTGAAGCTCTCTTTGAAATTGATCTAACAAGTTGAAACAGCATGTGATAGACTATCTTTTTTTTTAAATCTACACTCTTATTCCAATTTTTCTCAACTTATTGTAACTCGAATAATTCAAGCCCTATCCGTGTCCGATTTTCTCCCACACGAGGGCTTGAACTCCTTATGATCATTGGCCGCGTCGCCTGCTCTCTGTGAGAGAAAGCCAATAGGCGGCGATCAGGATAATAAGTCTGCGCAATAGTCTTGTAATTGTCTTACCAAACACGTGTGTTCAATTAAAACAAATCCGATAATAATTAATTAACATCAATTATCATCAATTTACATCATTTAACATCAATTAACATCCAGAACTCCTCCTTCTTTAGCTGCCAATTTAAATCAAAATCCCATTTTGCATAGCGGTGTGAATTTTCCTGTTGACGGTCTTGATCGAGGAAGACATTCAGGTGTTAATGTAGCCTTCATAGATCAGCGGAATATAAGGACTGAATTATTCGGGTTAAACTTATTGAGACATTGACAGATTTTTCTATTGTAAAAGGGTCCATGTTTGTCTATAGCTGTCCATTGTTTTTTATGGGTAACTGTCTCATTCATACTCAACAACTTTTGTTCACACAAAATGAATGAAACTTATCATGTCATTGCTTCCAGGAATAAAATATCTTAGAAAGTATAAGATGACTCTTATCTTAAGTGTGAGTCGCATACATAGAGACCCTCTCCAAAAAAAATGCTAATCTTCATTTAGACAATCAAAAAAACTACTATTATAATTTTCAATCAATTTATTATCATCAATAACAATTCATAAAAAGTAACAAGTTATTTACAATTATTATCACAGTAAATAGCACTATACCAGTTCAAAGTTCATATAAATCTATAAATTGTCATCCAATGTGTTTATAACATTGCAAGGGTACGTAAATCAGTTGTGCCATTCTTCTTTTTAAAACTTTCTCTGAATTTTAAAAGTTTTTTGACAACAGAATTTTTCCTTTCAACATGAACTTTTTCATCATTGGAAGTACCAACAGGTTTCTTGAATATTTTATCATCTGCACAGTCTTTGGGTCTACAGCTCTGCATATTGGCTCTAGTACTACTACGAGGAATTGTTTTGGATGAATTGTAAAGTGGGTTTTCTATGCTCAAACTGTCAGAAAATATTTCATTCTTGTTTGTATATTTCCTTGTTATCAAAGACATTCCATTAATAGTCTCATTTGGAATTAGATTCAGTGCTGAAGCCATCTTGTGAGACCTGACCGTGACCTTTGACATCTGTCTGGATGAATTGGAGTGCCTGTTTGACCTTTTCTTTACAGATCTGAAGTAAGATTCCTCTAGAGGCACATCAGTCGAGGAATGTTGAAGAGACCATGTAAACACACTTTCAGTATGGGTGTTTGTAACAGTTACATCCCTTTGAACAGTTGCTTCCCTTTTGTTAGATACATTTGATGATATTGGTTTCATCTGAAGGTCTTTGATCTTGATTACAGGTGAAAAAGACTTGTGCACTTTTCTCACAGGACGTGGTTCATACAGAATTGTTGATGAAGCTTTTGGAACGGATACTCCCCTGCAAACTGGTTTACATCTCTTTTGAACTACTGGTTCTTCAACCATAGTGGAAGAGGCCAGAGGATTTGAACTTTGACCTTTTGATGATCCAAATGCTTGTTTCTTTTCTTGGTTTTCATTAACAAAATTCCCAGCAACAAATGAAGTAGAAAATTGAAATGAATCTTCTAGATTAAAAACATCCTCATCTTCACATCCTTCAACTTCCCTCTCAAAAAATACAGTTTCATCCTCATCATCAGATAACTCAGTATCGGTAGACATTGGAGAGTGTTCTGAATCACTGCATCCATCAGATTGAAGCTGGTCTCTGGATGATGTGGAGTCGTTTAAAGTGTTGATTAGCAGGCATTTCTTAATGTCTAAATCTGTTAATCCTTTAGGTGTAAGCATAAAAGTGGGGGTCATGGGGTCAACTGGTACAAGATTTTTATTCGGTGTAACTGGAAACTGTGATTGGTTAATCCCAGCAGTGGACAAGACGTCTTTGAATTGTTGTCGTATCTCCTCAAAATCTGCTAAAAATTCTTGTTCTTGTCTTTTGATAGCAAGCTGAATAAGAATAAAAAATATCATAAAACAATGGACTAACAAAATTTATATGGCTACTTATCTAATTTCACTGTTAACATAGAGAATATCTAACTTTATTTTAAACATATTTAAACATTTTTAATATCTAACTAATTTTTAACACAGAAAAAATCAAGTTTCATTATAAACACAGAAAATTTCAAATTTCATTGTTGACAAAAAAATTGTTTGGCTACATTTTGTTTTGTTGGTATCACAAGGAAATTTTATATGAAATATTTAGAAATAATAATTATGTGAAAAAAATTTATTAAATAACTTACCATATTTGCTTCTAACATTTGATAGTTTTCATTTTGGAAGTCATTCTGCACATCTTCATCTCTCAAAGTCCAATCTAAAAAATAGAACAAATAAATTATAATAACAATTTCTTGTTTTCATTCAAATTTAATTCATTAAAACAATCCAATATTAAATATGGTCTATTTTCTAAACAGTTTATTAATAGGAAATAATTACTCATTCCTGAATATTTTTAAATTTTAAAGATAAATCATATCTTTTTTTCCAACCATTAAATTTAAAAGTAGAACTTAAAAGATCCTAAATTTTATATTAAACTTACCATTTAAATCATTCAAGTTCTTCATGGTGAAATCTTCTCCAATATTGTCAAGTGTAAGTTGTAAATATGTAAAACTTGTAGATTATTAGATAAAGAGATGAAATTGCAATTGATGACAAATGTAGATTTCAGATAACATATATACCTAGGCTATACAACCGTGTGAAAATTACTTACAAGTAATTATTAAACATTACACATTAATTAGTACTTAATGCAGTCATCAGGGACTTGGTAATTATGTATCTTTAGGTTAAATTAACAAGTACTTAATTTAATGAATGAAGTACTTGCAATTAGTACCTCAAGGCCATATGAGAATAAATTTTGTGTTAATTAACAATTCTGCTAGTGTTAATTAATTGTAAGAAATTTGACACATTTTTAAAGTCAGAAAATGAGTAGGATGTAATTACATGATTAATTAACAAAACTGCTTTTAATTTGTATTTTTCTAAGTGATTAATAACATATGCAATAGTAACATCAATCCTCAAAAACTTTGTTATAGAATTTTCAAGACTGAATTTAAATTTAAAAAGTATTTATCAATTTTGCCTTTTAATTTTTTATATACTTTGTGTAAATTCAGATGCAGAAATCATCATTTGCCAGTGGAGACCGGCAGGTGGCAAACTATTCCGAGATCTGAAAGGTCTTGTCATCTCTGCATCTCTAGAGGAATTGGTGATGAATTTCACTTCATAATGTCTTGCATTTTTTTTCAAATTGAAAGAGAAAAATAATTACCTCATTATTGCAAATGCTAACATTTTAAAATTTATAAATGTTTTCTCATCTGAAAATGTTGCAAAACAAAATATGTATTTTATATGAACAGTTATTTTCTCTGTAGCTATGTACATGTTCTTATAAGTTTATGAGAATAACATCATTCATTCATTCATTTTGATTTCATTACTAGCAATACAAGGAATTTATAAAAATGTTTTAACTCTTTGTTGGTCATTTTAAATAAATGTTGAATTTGAAATTGCAAAATTGAGTTTAAGTTTAAAGAACCCTCATCAAAAGCAAATTAAAACAAAAAGTTCTTATGGAACAACATATAAAAGAGGGACGAAAGATACCAAAGGGACAGTCAAACTCATAAATCTAAAACAAACTGACAACGCCATGGCTAAAAATAAAAAAGACAAACAGAAAAACAATAGCACATGACACAAAACCTAGGGGTGATGTCAGGTGCTCCAGAAGGGTAAACAGATCCTGCTCCACATGTGGCACCCATTGTGTTGCTTATGTGATTACAAATCCGGTAAATAGTCTAATTCGGTAGGTCACATTCATGAAAGGGAAGGGGATTGTAGTAACGGTGTCTTCCTTCTATTCCCACTTTTAAAAAATACTATTCCTTCTATTCCCACTTGCAAATAACAATAGATGCATTTTTGCGCCTGTCCCAAGTCAGGAGCCTCTGGCCTTTGTTAGTCTTGTATTATTTTTATATTAGTTTCTTGTGTACAATTTGGAAATTAGTATGGCGTTCATTATCACTGAACTAGTATATAATTGTTTAGGGGCCAGCTGAAGGACGCCTCCGGGTGCGGGAATTTCTCGCTACATTGAAGACCTGTTGGTGACCTTCTGCTGTTGTTTTTTATTTGGTCGGGTTGTTGTCTCTTTGACACATTCCCCATTTCCATTCTCAATTTTATTTGATAAATATATTTGTTTTTATAACAATCAAGGTTAATTAGAATTTCACCTAAGATTAACCTGTATTTTTTTTTAAGCATAACAAATGTGGTACACTGTTTAGGTATAATACCTTGTTTATTTGAAATATGTTTCTTTTTCATTAAAGAAATACTTAAAAATTAAGATGAAATATGATAAATAGATTGTAGTTAGATTCATTTTTATAAATTTTTGAATTTGTACTTGCTAATAAAAAAAAAATATGATATTAAAATAGAATGGAGTCAGATTTATTTTCAAATTTTAGAAATTTATAACCTTAAAAAATGTCTGCTATACTAATATATCATGATATAGATAATATTATATCCAAGTATAATCTTAAGATATGGAATGAAAGTATAATCTAAAAATATAATTACTTGGACAAATAATCAAAATAATGGATGAAAACTGTTTAAATAGCTTTACTTCAAAGCCAAAAGTGAAGTAGTATATACAAAGTCCCTGACTTTACTTAAAGATCTCTGCCACCAACACCAACTACAACTTCAGCATACCACTATCTTCCTGGACTATGAAGTTGCCATCAGAAATGCTGTATACTCTGTATTTCCTGGCATCAACGCAAAAGACTGCGTTTTTTCTACTACACCCAATGTATCTAGAGGAAGCACAAGAATCAGGACTTCAGGTTCCATACAAGGATGACGACAATATTCATCAACTAGTACGCCGTGCAGCTGTCCTTCCAATTATACCCTTTGCTGAGGTTGAAGATGCGTGGTTTAGTGCCCAAACAGACGTAGATCAGATTGATACCAACATCAACTACTCATCCTTTACAGACTATGTAACAACATACTGGGTTGAACAGAACAGACACCTTTGGAACCGTGACTTAACACAAGGACCAAGGACAACAAATCATTTAGAGGGATGGCAAAGCAAGCTGAAGAAAAATGTCACGCATGCAAATCCAAACATTTTTGAACTAATTAAACTTCTGAAACAAGAGGAAGCCTTCAACGCACTGACCATTATTCAGTATGCAGCCGGTGGTAAGAGAGTGGCCCCCAAAAAGAAGTATGTAGAAATCAACAACAGATTATATGAACTTAAGGTTAGACACCGCAACTAGGACCTCACAATAGTAGACTTGGTGATCACTGATGCAGCCTCCCACCTTCTTCATGTGGGTTAGATTGATAAACTTTAATAGACTTGTATACAGTGATTGTCTAATGTTTGTGCTACAATGTGTGATTTGATTTAGTGCTGTTGTATAATCTGTGTTATATTATGCTTGCCTGAATCTACAGTTGAATTTGTATTTTAAAAGTAATAAAAATAATTAACTTATATTCGTTTGAATTTCTTTCATATTTATTTTGTTTTAAAAAAACAACAGAATTCATACAGATGCAAATTTTTTACCTGTTCTTATAATAAATAAAACTGGTCAATTAACAGTTGATTAAAAAATGTTTGTACAGTATAATCCTTTGTTTGCACAAGTTTTCCCCCTATTCCCACATGAAATTTTACCTTTTCTTACAAGATTTATAAAAAGTGGGAATAGAGGGAATGAACCGTAGTAACGACGTAAGGAACATATCCGATATCATTTGTGAAACGGTTATCCCATAACGGTCAACCAACTTGTGATGGCGTCCGTAAAATTTATTTATGAAGGGATGATTTCAACTTCACAATTTGGAACTCTTGGTTTAATAGCTTCCTTGTGAGCAGCAAACCTCTATCAAGAAAATCATAATAGGAAATGCAAGCATAGGAATATTGTATCAATTGGGAGATATATACCTCGTATGCAGGTTCTGCTGGAATGTTGCTACTTAGAAATGGAAAGTTCACAAATGGAAAGCTGAAATCATCTCTTTTGTCGTAAAGTTTTGTTTTCAACCGACCCTCATTGTCAATCTCTAGATGTTAGTCCAGATATGAAGCCCACTTAACTGTATCTGTAGTATTTTTTATCTCTAGTTCGATGGGATAGATGCGTTCCACATAGTCACCAAATTTTGAACTGTTTAGTGAAAGAACATCATCTATATAGCGGAAAGTAGAGTTAAAGGATATTGCTAACTTCTTATCCAATTTCCTAAGAAGTTCCTGCATGAAGTCAGCCTCATAATTATAAAGAAACAAGTCGGCAAGTAGAGGGGCACAGTTTGTTTCCATTAGAATGCAGACAGTCTGTTGAAAAACACGTCCTCTGAACGTAACAAATATGTTGTCAATCAAGAAATCAAGCATCTTGATAATATCAGTTTCAGAGAATTTTTTGTTTGAATCAGAGTGATTCTTTACAAATTAGGATTTATCCCTCCCTGAGACAAGATACTTGTATCTATGTTGGCCATTCTTTTTTATGAAGCAAAGTAATATCAACTCTTTCAATTTGTCTTTTAGTTTGGAATGTGGTATACTTGTGTAAAGAGTAGAAAAGTCAAATGTTTTAATACGGTTACAAGATGAAAGAGAGTTAGATTGTATGTACTCTAAAAGATCTTTGGAATTTTTAAGTATCCTCATCTGATTCACGCCACCTCTTGAATAGGCAGTTTCACAATAACTTTGAAGCCTGTTTTTGATTGCTGATAAAATAGATGTTAATAATTTAGAAAGAGGTTTCGTGGAGCACTTGGAAGACCCAGCAATATACCGTTGTTTGTAAGGACACTTATGTAGTTTAGGTATCCAATACAGTGATGGAAGATCCAGTTCTTCATCTTTGGTTGAAATTCCAAATATGCAACATGATTGTGTCATTAAGGAATATATTGAAACATTTTTTGATAGGTGGTGCAGTATTTTTTTTCTCCTGTTACCTTGATCAAATAAAATTTCTGGTTATTTAGAAAAGATTTCAATAAAATTTAAGCTTTTTTCACAGCAAATAAGATGTTTTCAAGAATGAAAATGTCTACATGTTTTCATTCTGTTATATGATAGATTATATGTCAATTTCCCATGCTGTACAGAAAAAGACCTAAAAAAAATTGGTCACTTTACTGCCTTCAACAATGAGAAAAGCACAAACATTGAAAAATCAGTTGCAATACATGTAGTTAGGATTAAAACATCAAAGCATAAGTACAAGGCACAAAATAAAAATAAAAAATAGCATCAAATTAAGTGTAATTGCAGTAACTGAAACCTAGCCTAAAGAATATAACAACTAATAAATAAAACTTGCTCTTCCAGAGAGAAAGTATCAATTTGAATACATCCAATGGATTTTGTTTAAAATATCAACAGTCTGAGAACCCTGACCTTGTGCAATACCAAAATAATGTAACACTTTATAAAAAGGATGTAGATATATAATAATAAGGATGTGGTATGATTGTCAATCAGACCAAAGTTTAAATGAAGTGAATGTTAACAATTATAGGCAATCATACATTCTTCAACAATAAGAAAAACCTGTTCTGTATAGTTGGCTATGAAGACCCTCACATGAAAAATATGGAATATTCAATTGAGAGCTAATTTAGGAATCTAAGTTACAAAAGCAAATATGACAGACATTGAACCAACTACAAACACTGACCTTCAGGTTCCTGACTTGGGACAGGCACATATAAATATGGCAGGGTTTAACATGTTTGAAGGTGCCAATCCTCCACTTAAGCTGGGACAGTGGTGTAACAGTAAAGCATAGAGCAAACTATAACAAGAGTGCACAGGCTGAAATGTCTGGCCTGTTTGACTTTCATTGAAATCATTTAAAAGTCTGAAGGTTATTATACAAGTACATTTGTATCACATAAATTTAACATTATCAATGTTCTATGAAAATAAGGTCACTGAACAGAAATATCATTTTATGGGGGGTATTTGCAAATACCAGTCAAAGGACTGTGAAAATTCCCAATCGGCTAGGCAAGGGAAAGGAGTAAGTTCAATAAGGGCCATATTTGACCTGATTATAAAGTTCAATTTTACAAGACAAAAAATGTTTCAAAATTAATTAAAGTCGTGTGAGAAAGTGAAATAGAACTTACTTTTTTTGTCAAAGTTTAATTCTATCATGTTGATTTTTACCAAAAATGTGAAAATATAAGATTTTGGTAAAATAAGACAAAATCAGCATTAAGTTTCAAACATATTTAGGAACATAGAGCGCAGGCATGGACTGACTAAATATTCAAATAAGACATGTGAAATAACTTCACAAACATTATTTTAAAAGATCTTTGTTGTCAACGTATGGGCTCTGTGTTTCCTGTTCAATAATCTATGGAAATTTAGCCATTTTTATTGATTTTTTCTTGGAAAATCAATATTAGTACAACATGTGACGTCATCATAAAACACAGGAACGTAAATTTCCAACAAAATGGCTTATTTCTATTTATTTATTGTATTAGCTATAATTTCTTGTGATAATGGTCAATAAATCCTAAATTGAAATTTAAGCTAAAACAGTGGTCCGTTTTAGGACCTTACGGAACCTACTCCTTTGGTTCCAAAACTGGTATTTTTCACAAATACCCCTCCATAACATATATATCTGTTTAAATACACCGAATAGATTTTGATTGAAACTGTCTGTACATGTGATGGCAAATTGTAGTTTTGTGGGAATTGTACATGTACTTATCCGTGTTAGTGCTATCTTTTTGAAATGTCATGGATATATATAGGAAGATATGACATTAGTGCCAATTCTAACATGACGTCCTTCAAACGCTTTGAGTACACACCCGTGGTAAAATATGAATATATTGCATTGGCTGTTCCGATCGTACTCCCACGTCATATGTTTGTTTATGAATGAAGTACCCGACGTCATAGAATGATGACGTTATAATTTAATCATTTTACGGGAAAATACACGCTTCTGATACCAAAAATCATCACAACAAGGAAACGCCAACAAACGATGCTAAAATGTGGTATAAGCCCATTTTTTATACATAGAAGACATATAAGTAAATTATCATTAAAATTCATCCAAATCTATCTAAATAAGTTTTGTGAATAGCTTGAGCATGTCACTTTTTCTGTTTGCTCCATTCTTTTACGCCAATCTAAAAGTGCGTTAATTTATGAGAACGGCAAATAATGGCCTCCACCTAGAGCGCTACGATTCAAAACAATTGCCGTATTTGTCCTATTAGAATCGAAATAATTCATGAGGGCTTGAATATATCTAGATTTTATATGCACTTATCCGTGTTAGTGCTATCTTTTTGTAATGTCATCGATAGATATAGGAATACAAGACATGAGTGCCAATGAGACAACTTCTTATATAAGGGGTTATAATATCAAATAAACCATGCCAGACAAATATAAACACTTGAAAATCATTCAGTACACCAAATAAAGTAGTACTATCACTAAAAGAACTTTAGAAACAATAAAACCAAAAAGTTTAACATTGACCAAGGACCAATGAAAATAAGGTCAAGGTCATATGAACCTTGCAAGACAGGCATGAACACTTTACAATCATCCCATTCACCAAATATAGTTAACCTATTGCTCATAGTATCTGATAAACTGACAAAATTACTAAAACTTATCATTGACCATTAAACCATGCAAACTAAACATTAAACCATGAATATGAGGTCAAGGTCAGTTAATACATGTGGCCACACTTAAAAAGAATTTGGTTTGCCCAAACCCTACCCAAACAAATGTTGAGACAGTGGAAGGTAGGTAGGTATTTTCTTTTTTTTTCAAAAGTATCATATATTTATTAGTCTTCATGCCTATTTGATTAAAAAAAACTTCTTCAAATCAGGACAATAAAAGAATATGAGTAAGCAGCTTTTTTCTGGGTAGGTAGCATTTGGGCAAACAAACCTATTATTTATTATGGCCTGAGAGAAGAAAATTCAAACACTAGATGTCGTTTTTTGGCTGTGTTACATATTTGTTTTTGTTCATCATTGTGTACAAATGTACATAAATTAGGCCATTACTTTTCTTGCTTGAACTATTTTACATTTTTTATTTAGCGGCCTTTTATTGGTAACTACATGTATTTGTTATAGGTTTTGCTCATTGCTGAAGGCTGTATGGTCATCTATAATTGTTAACTTCTGCTTAATTAGATCTCTTGTGGAGAGTTGATTCATTAGCAATCACACCACATTGACCAACCTAAAAATTGCTATTTTCATTGTGTTTTTTACAAATGAATAAAAATAACAAATTCAATTTTTCAATCTTTTAATTAGCATCAATAACAATTCAAAAAAGGTAACAAGTTATTAACAGTAAATAGCACTATAACAGTTCTAAGTTCATATAAATCTATAAATTGTCACTCTAAGTCTTTATAACATTGCAAGGGTACGTAAATCAGTTGTGCCATTCTTCTTTTTAAAACTTTCTCTGAATTTTAAAAGTTTTTTTACAACAGAATTTTTCCTTTCAACATGAACTTGTTTATCATTGGAAGTAACAACAGGTTTCTTAAATATTTTATCATCTGCACTGTCTATGGCTCTACAGTTCTGCATATTGGCTCTTGTACTACTACGAGGAATTGTTCTGGATGAATTGTAAAGTGGGTTTACTATGCTCAAACTGTCTGACAGTATTTGATTCTTGTGTGTAGATTTCCCCATTATCAAAGACATTCCGTTAATAGTCTCATTTGGAAGTAGATTTGGTTTGGATGCCATCTTGTGAGACCTGACCGTGACCTTTGACATCTCTCTAGATGAATTGGACAGCCTGTTTGACCTTTTCTTTACAGTTCTCAAATAAGATTCCTCTAAAGGCACATCTGTTGAGGAATGTTGAAGAGACCATGTGAATACACTTTCTGTTTTGGCATTAACAATAGTTGCTTCCCTTCTGTTGAATTCACTTGATGATATTGGCTTTATCTGAAGGTCTTTAATCTTGATTACAGGTGAAAAAGACTTGTGCACTTTTCTCTCAGGATGTGGTTTATACAACAGTGTTGATGAAGCTTTTGGAACAGAAACTCCCCTGCAAACTGGTTTACATCTCTTATAAACTACTGGTTCCTCCATCATGGTGGAAGAGGCTAAAGGATTTGAACCTTGACACTTTGATGATCCAAATGATTGCTTTTTCTCTTGGTTTCCATTAACAAAATTCCCAGCAATAAAAGAGGTAGAAAATTGATATGAATCTTCTAGATTAAAAACCTCCTTATCTTCACATCCTTCAACCTCCCTCTCAAAAAATACAGTTTCATCGTCATCATCAGATAGCTCAGTATCAGTAGACATTGGAGAATGTTCAGAATCACTGCATCCATCAGATTGAAGCTGGTCTCTGTAAGATGAGGAGTTGTTTAAAGTGTTGATTAGCAGGCATTTCTGAATGTCTAAATCTGTTAATCCTTTAGGTGTAAGCATAAAAGTGGGGGTCATGGGGTCAACTGGTACAAGATTTTTATTTGGTGTCACAGGAAACTGTGATTGGTTTATCCCAACAGTGGACAAGACATCTTTGAATTGTTGTCGTATCTCCTCAAAATCTGCTAAGAATTCTTGTTCTTGTCTTTTGATAGCAAGCTAAATAAGAAAAAACAAAAATTATAGTTTAATTTCAAAATTTGTATCTAATTTTGTTGTTAACATGACATATCTCATATACTTTATTGTTAACACAAATATAATTTCATTGTAAATGCAGAAATGTTGTAAGACAAAAATAAAATTCATTGTTTATACAAAAAATATAAAATTTCAGTGTTTAAACAGAAATTTGTTGGTTACGTTTTGTTTTATTGGTATCACATGGAACCCTTCTTAGAAATATTTCAAAAGGATAATTATGAAAACAAATATATGAGATAACTTACCATATTTGCTTCTAACATTTGATAGTTTTCATTTTGGAAGCCATTCTGCATATCTGCATCTTTCAAAGTCCAATCTAAAAAAAAAAAATGGTAATAACAATTTCTTGTTTTTTCTACACATTAAATTTATTGAAACATTCAATTATTACTATGGACTATTTTCTGAACACTAAAAATTGTTAATAATTACTTATTTTTCAATAAATTGGATATATAAATTATGTTTTTTTCAACAATTAAATTTAAAAGTAAACTTGAAAGACCCTAAATTTTATATTAAACTTACCATTTAAATCATTTAAGTTCTTCATGATGAAATCTTCTCAAATATTGTTAATTGTAAGTTGTAAATATGTAAAACTTGTAGATTATTAGATAAAGAGATGAAATTGCAATTGATGACAAATGTAGATTTCAGATAACATATATACCTAGGCTATACAACTGTGTGAAAATTACTTACAAGTAATTATTACACATTAATTAGTACTTAATGCAGTCATTAAGTACTTGGTAATAATGTATTTTTAGGTTAAATTAACAAGTACTTAATTTAATGAATCAAGTACTTGTAATTTGTACCTGAAGGCCAAATAAGATTAAATTTTGTGTTAATTAACAATGTTGCTAGTGTTAATTATTTGTAAAAAAGTGACACATTTTTTAAGTCAGAAAATGAGAAGGATGTAATTACATGATTAATTAACAAAAGTGCTTTTAATTTGTATTTTTCTAAATGATTAATAACATATGAATGGGTCACATTTTGATTTAATTACTAGCAATATAAGGAAATTTTATAAAAATGTTTTAACTATTTGTTGGTCTTTTTAAATAAATATTGAATTTTACATTGCAAAATTGAATTTAATTTAAATAACCGTCATCATAAGCAAATAAAAACAGAAAGTGCTTGTGGAACAACATATAAAAATATACATTCTTTATTATGACCTTAAGGAATATGTTGAAACATTTTTTGATAGGTAGTGCAATATTTTGTCTCTCCTGTTACCTTGTTCAAAAGAAATTTCTGGTTATTTAGAAAACAATGAAATTTTAAGCTATATCTTGGCTGGGCTTCCAAAATGTCATATATGACTTTTTTGGCTAAAAATACTTTTTGACACCAATGGTCTGAGAGGGAGGATATCTTTGGTTTAACAGAATAGCATACAGTTAGACCAATCAAAACATTTGAAAAAAAGACATATTACAAAATTGCCAATGTCAGTTGTTTGTAAAGTTTGCTTACAAAATTTTGTATGAAAACTTGAAAATCGTTGTATAATGTCTTTGGGAATCAAAATAATAGAACATTTCTTTATATCTGTGAAAATAATTTAGGTTCTCCGATAATCTAGAAATGTCAAAATTTTTATTTCACTGCTATCTACAACCAGATGCTCCGCAGGGCGTAGCTTTATACGACCGCAGAGGTTGAACCCTGAACGGTTGGGGCAAGTATGGACACAACATTCAAGCTGGATTCCGCTCTAAATTTGGATTGTGATTAAATAGTTGACACAGCATAGGTTTCTAACACAGAATGAATGTATTCAAATGAACTTAAAATTTTTGTTTTCTCTTAGAGCAATTCACTATGCTGTTGAATATTAATCCTCTCAAAAAAATGTTTGAAGAAATTTTCTTTTTATTTATGAAATTTCAAATGAGAAAAATTTAACCCAATTTTTTATTCACATCCCCCTTTCCCTTATTCCAAAACTAATTTCAATTAAAATATTCTAATGGAGTTTGCAACAATTACTACTCATTTAAATACATGATGTAAAAAAACTGCTTGTTATCACTGAATGGTAAAGATTATTTAAATTTATCAGTTGGTAGTAAAAAGTGAATATACATTGTATATTGTATATAACAAAGATTTAAGTTGATTCTGGACAAAGAAAGATAACTCCAATTAAAAAAAATTCTTGCAGATATTTCTTGCTTACTATACTGGACAAAGAAAGATAACTCTTAATTAAAAAAAAAAATTGCTATTTCACAATATTGTGAAATTAGATATTTCTTGCCATTGCACAATACTGTGCAATTGAAAAGACTTGCTATTGCACAATACTTAATATAATAATTTTAGATCCTGAGTTGGACCAACTTGAAAACTGGGCCCATAATCAAAAATCTAAGTACATGTTTAGATTCAGCATATCAAAGAGGCCCAAGAATTTATTTTTTGTTAAAATCAAACTTAGTTTAATTTTGGACCCTTTGCACTTTAATTTAGACCAATTTTAAAACTGGACCAAAAATTAAGAATCTACATACACAGTTAGATTTGGCATATCTAAGAACCCCAATTATTCAATTTTTGATGAAATCAAACAATGTTTAATTTTGGACCCCGATTTGGGCCAACTTAAAACTGGGCCAATAATAAAAAATCTAAGTACATCTTTAGATTCAGCATATCAAAGAACCCCAAGGTTTCAATTTTTGTTAAAATCAAACTAAGTTTAATTTTGGACCCTTTGGACCTTAATGTAGACCAATTTGAAAACGGGACCAAAAATTAAGAATCTACATACACAGTTAGATTCGGCATATAAAAGAATCCCAATTATTCAATTTTATTGAAATCAAACAAAGTTTAATTTTGGACCCTTTGGGCCCCTTTTTCCTTAACTGTTGGGACCAAAACTTCCAAAATCAATACCAACCTTCCTTTTATAGTCATAAACCTTGTGTTTAAATTTCATAGATTTCTATTAACTTAAACTAAAGTTATAGTGCGAAAACCAAGAAAATGCTTATTTGGGCCCTTTTTGGCCCCTAATTCCTAAAATGTTGGGACCAAAACTCCCAAAATCAATACCAGCCTTCCTTTTATGGTCATAAACCTTGTGTTAAAATTTCATAGATTTCTATTCACTTTTACTAAAGTTAGAGTGCGAAAACTAAAAGTATTCGGACGACAACGACGACGACAACGACGACGCAGACGACGACGCCAACGTGATAGCAATATACGACGAAAATTTTTTCAAAATTTGCGGTCGTATAAAAATGTACAAGTTCACACATGACATTTTGAAAGCATGCATTTTGTCAAAATTTTGTCAAAATTTCAAAGCCTTTTTGTGAGATATTTTTTCTTGTTTTTTTTTTTAATTAACAACATTTTGGAAGCCCAACAACGATATGTCCATGCTGTGAAAAAAGGCATATAAAAAATTGGTCACTGTACTGCCTTTAACAATGAGAAAAGCACACTCTATAGTCAGCTTTAAAAGGCTTGACATGAAAAATATGAAACAATACAAACAAAAATACTAATGGCCTATTTCATAAATAAAACAATTATGATAGAGAAGAACCAACCACTTGGAACAGGCACATACAGAATGTAGCAGGGTTAAACACGTAAGGGAGCACTCAACCTTATATAAGATATATAATAATAAGGAGATGTGGTATGATTGTCAATGAGACCAAAGTTTAAATGAAGTGTGTGTAAGCAATTATAGGCAATTGTACATTCTTCAACATTCATTCTGTATAGTTGGTTATGAAGACCCTGACATAAAAAAATATATAGAACTACTCAATTGAGAAAACTAAGGCCAAATTGGTGACTAAGTTTCAAAAAGCAAATATGACAGACATTGAACCAACTACAAACACTGAACTTCAGGTTCCTGACTTGGGACAAGCACATATAAATGTGGCAGGGTTTAATATGTTTGAAGGTGCCAATCCTCCTCTTAACCTGGATGTAACAGTAAAACACAGACCAAACTTTAACAAGAGTGCACAGGCTGAAATGTCTGGCCTGTTTTACTTATCATTGAATTCATAATGAAAGTCTGTAATGAGAAGGTTATTATACAAGTACATTTATATCATATAAACTTAACATTATCAATGTTCTATAAAAATAAGGTCACTGAAAAAATACCAGTCTTGGCACCAAATTCCCATTGGCTAGCAGCTTGGGAAATTTCACTGTCCCTTGACTGGTATTGGCATTTTTTGCAAACACCCCTCCATAACATAATATATCTGTTTAATAACACCAAATAGATTTTGATTGAAACTGTCTGTACATGTGAAGGCAAATCGTAGTACCGCAGGAATTATACATGTACTTACATGCCTCAGTGCTGTCTTTTTGTAACATTATGGAATCTATATTTGTGAACATCATTGTTATTCCATCATCAAATTGTTTATTTGTGACGTTTCTTTTTCCCTATACATGTAGTGTCTGAAAGTTTTCAGTTTAACTCAGTCAATAAATAAGAGGATTTAGAGTGCTTAACCATGTTGTCTTAATAATCAGGATAAAGATAAAAAGGTTCCGAATAATTTTGGGGAAGGAAAAGACTCACAAGGGTTAAAAAGGAATACACAATATGGCAATACTATGCAAGTGAGGGGAATTTTGAGGCAAATTCATGGACAGTGGTGAAAAACAGGCAAATTTGTTTGAAATGAGGAAAAAATGTTAAAATATGCAAATATTACACTGGCTAACAACCAATTAAAATCCTGCATTCTTATTTAAGGTGTAATTATGTCAAATAAACCATGCCAGACAGACATGTACACCTTAAAATCATTCAGTACACCAAATATGGTAGTCCTATAACTAAAGGAGCCTGAGAAATAATAATACCAAAAATTTTGAAATTGACCAAGGACCAATGAATATTAGGTCAAGGTCATATGAACCTTGCCAGACAGACATATATACCTTACAATCATTCCATATACCAAATATAATTGACCTATTGCTTATACATGCAGTATCTGATAAACTGACAAAATTAAACAAAAACTTATTATTGACCATTAAACTATGAGAATGGGGTTGAGTTCAGATGAAACTTGCCAGACTGACATAGATATAAGAAGATGTGGTATGAGTGCCAATGAGACAACACTTAATCCAAGTCACAATTTATATAATTAAACAATGACAGATCAATCTACAGTCTTCAACACAGAGCCTTGGCTCACAACGAAAATGTACACTTTACAAGCATTCCACACGCCAATTTTAGTGGCCTTATTTTTTATAGTAACGAGAAATAGACAAAACCATAAAGTCTAAACGTTGCCACATGAACAATGAAGTTATATGGTCATATGAAACTTGTCTGTCGGACATGTACACCTGACAATCATTCTGAACACAAAATATTGTGGCCCTATTACTTACAGAATCTGAGAAATAGACAAAACCACAAAAACCTAGAAATTGTTCAATGAACCATGAAAATAAGTTAGTTCAGATAAACCTACAATCATCTTTAACTGCCAATCATACTATGCACCAAATATTGTTCACCTTTTGCATATACATTGTTAATGTAAAATCAAAGAATCAAAACAAACAGTGAAAACTAAACCATGAAAACAAGTTCAAGGTCAGCTAATACATGTATATCTTACAATCATTCCATATATCAAATATAATTAACCTAATGTTTATAACTTCTGAGAAATAGACTGAACCAAATTAACTAAACATACACTAATAAAACCCGAAAATGAGGTCAAGGTCATATTAACTCTGCCAGACAGACACATACATCTACAATACTTCTATACACCAAATATAGTTGACCTATTGCTTATAGTATTTGAGAAACTGACTTAAAGCAAAAAGATGTAGCAAGTTAACAATATACCAAAACATAAAACTAATATAGTTATCCTTTTACTTATAGTTATAATGAATGAGAAATTCAAAAGACAAAAAAACTATTCTTTTTTAGCAGCAGCTGAACCATCAAGTACAATGGAAATATCACAAACAGAAACTTTGTAATGTGCAGAATGTGGTGGTAATGTATAAGTTGACTTTTAACATTTTTTGGTCCAGATTGGCCTTTTGTTTTTTTCGATCATTTGTTTATCAAGATGAATAGCAACAAACACAATGTGATGGCATGACTGCCATTACAAAGGCAGTTGAAAACAAGCATAACCTCCAAATAGTTTACAAATATCTGCCTAATATATATATATATATGTATAACTAATCAAAGGGAATCTGGTGATTTACCTTTGTTATACATGTATCACAAATCTGTGAAATCCTAATTTCGGGTAAATTTCTTTACAGTTTTTCTAGAATCTTATTCATTGAGAGCTTACCATTAAGAATTGACACTTGTCTATTGTTAGAAACTGCACTTTTATCCTATGAGTGACCTTTACCAATTAATATCATATGAGTGACCGTGAACAACTTATATCATATGAGAGACCTTGACCAACTTATATCATATGAGTGACCTTGACCTATTTATATCATATTAAAGACCTTGACCAACTTATATCATATGAGTGACCTTGACCAACTTATATCGTATGAGAGAACTTGACTAACTTAAACATTAATATTCTTCAATAAAATAAACAAATGAATTACAATACAAATTCAATTTTTCAACCTTTTTATTAGCATCAATAACAATTCATAAAAAGTATAAAAATTCTACAATAATTATCACAGTAAATAGCACTATACCACTTGAAAGTTCATTTAAATCTATAAATTGTCAATCTTAGTCTTTATAACATTGCAAGGGTACGTAAATCAGTTGTACCATTCTTCTTTTTAAAACTTTCTCTGAATCTTAAAAGTTTTTTCACAACAGAATTTTTCCTTTCAACATGAACTTGTTCATCATTGGAAGTACCAAAAGGTTTCTTAAATATTTTATCATCTGCACTGTCTATGGCTCTACAGTTCTGCATATTGGCTCTAGTACTACAACGAGGAATTGTTCTGGATGAATTGTAAAGTGGGTTTTCTATGCTCAAACTGTCAGACAGTATTTCATTCTTTATTGTAGATTTCCCTGTTATCAAAGACATTCCATTAATAGTCTCATTTGGAATTAGATTCAGTGCTGAAGCCATCTTGTGAGACCTGACCGTGACCTTTGACATCTGTCTAGATGAATGGGACGGCCTGTTTGACCTTTTCTTTACTGTTCTCAAATAAGATTCCTCTAAAGGCACATCTGTTGAGGAATGTTGAAGAGACCATGTAAATACACTTTCAGAATTGGTGTTTGTTACAATTACTTCCCTTTCATTAGATACAGTTGCTTCCCTTTTGTTAGATACAGTAACTTCCCTTTTGTTAGATTCATTTGATGATATTGGCTTCATCTGTAGGTTTTTAATCTTGATTACAGGTGAAAAAGACTGGTGCACTTTTCTATCAGGACTTGGTTTATATAGCAATGTTGATGAAGCTTTTGGAACGGATACTCCCCTGCTAACTGGTTTACATCTCTTTTGAACAGCTGGTTCCTCGATCATGGTGGAAGAGGCCAGAGGATTTGAACCTTGACCTTTTGATGATCCAAATGATTGTTTCTTCTCTTGGTTTCCATTAACAAAATTCCCAGCCACAAATGAAGTAGAAAATTGAAATGAATCTTCTAGATTGTATACAGCCTCATCTTCACATCCTTCAACCTCCCTCTCAAAAAATACAGTTTCATCCTCATCATCGGATAGCTCAGTATCGGTAGACATTGAAGAGTGTTCTGAATCGCTGCATCCATCAGATTGAAGCTGGTCTCTGTATGATTTGGAGTCATTTAAAGTGTTGATTAGCAGGCATTTCTGAATGTCTAAATCTGTTAATCCTTGAGGTGTAAGCATAAAAGTGGGGGTCATGGGGTCAACTGATTCAAGATTTTTGTTTGGAGTTACTGGAAATTGTGATTGGTTTATCCCAGCAGTGGACAAGACGTCTTTGAATTGATGTCGTAACTCCTCAAAATCTGCTAGGAATTCTTGTTCTTGTCTTTTGATAGCAAGCTGAATAAGAATAAAAAATATCATAAGACAATTGAATTACAAAATTTATATGGCTACTTATCTTATTTCACTGTTAACATAGAGTATATCTAACTTTATTTTTAGCACATAAAATATCTTACTAATTGTTAACACAGAAAAAATCTAATTTCATTATAAACCCAGAAAAAAATCTATTTTCATTGTTGACAAAAAATTGTTTGGCTACATTTTGTTTTTTTGGTATCACTAGGAAATTTTATATGAAATATTTAGAAATAATAATTATATAAAAAAACACCAATTAAATAACTTACCATATTTGCTTCTAACATCTGATAGTTTTCATTTTGGAAGCCATTCTGCACGTCTGCATCTTTCAATGTCCAATCTAAAAAATAGAAAAAGAAAATATAATATCAATTTCTTGTTTTTATTTAAATTTAATTCATAAAACAATCCATTATTGAATACAGTCTATTTTCTGAACAGTTATAAATAGGAAATAATTACTCATTCCTGAACATTTTTAAATTTTAAAGATAAATCATATTTTTTATTCAACAATTAAATTTAAAAGTAGAACTTAAAATATCCTAAATTTTATATAAAACTTACCATTAAAATCATTCAAGTTCTTCATGATGAAATCTTCTCAAATATCTTTAATTGTAAGTTGTAAATATGTAAAACTTGTAGATTATTAGATAAAGAGATGAAATTGCAATTGATGACAAATGTAGATTTCAGATAACATATATACCTAGGCTATACAACTGTGTGAAAATTACTTACAAGTAATTATTACACATTACACATTAATTAGTACTTAATGCAGTCATCAAGTGCATGTTGATTATGTATCTTTAGGTTACATTAACAAGTACTTGATTTAATGAATGAATGAAGTACTTGTTATTATACCTCAAGGCCAAATGAGATTAAATTTTGTGTTAATTAACAATTCTGCTGGTGTTGATTGGCTATATGAAAGTTGTAATATTTTTTTATTTCTGAACATAGGTGTAATGTAAGTAGATGATTAATTAAGTTTATTACCTTTTATTGTTCAAATGTACAAATCACCAAAGGAATTACAATGTACAAGATTTGAAATAAATATAAATTGCAATGAAAAGATACAAATTCAAATTCTTTTTTAACTATGAACCTTAAGACTCATCAGTATAATCAAGTACATGTCAATGTATACATATGGCATATTACAAACAATATAAACAATGTGCATAATAAACAATAGGTGATGTCAGAAGTTTCAATCCAAATATCTTTTATCACATTAATCCAAATATCTTTTATCACATCAATCCAAATATCTTTTATCACATCGATCCAAATATCTTTTATCACATCAATCCAAATATCTTTTAATACAATAAACTGTTTTTTAATTGTACAACGTAATTTTCTTAAATTTTTAACCCATCAGTAATAAAAAAATCAAATATTCTAAATAAAATATAATTAAGCGCTGATTCTGAACAATCAAACCTGAATTGTATATTGTCCAGTATTAATCAGATGCAAATTCATGGTAGGCAGCAGAAAATATCTGCATAAAACTATAGCATAAAAAGATATGTAGACTTTCAAATATAAGAAAAATAAAAAGTTCTTCGGTTCTCCTTCTATAAAGGCTGAAATCTGTATTGTTGTTGGGTTAATTTTACTGAATTAGCCATCTAGTCCGGCCGATTGGTCCAGATATAGAGCAGAATTGCTCACTTGATGAGGAAAGCATGAAACTTTGCATAGTAGTTCTTAGTAATTTACCCTTTGATTTCAGCTATGGACCCACTCTGAAAAAATCCAATATGGCTGCCATTTTCAAGATGGCGGAAAAACGGTATAAAATTCAAGATTGTCCTAAAAGTATTCTACATAATTTCGGAAATTAAAGTAATGATTCTTTAAAAATGGACTTCATGTTCTTAAATTTGTTATCAATTAATTCTAAAGTATAAAACAAATAATTGGGTATTTCTATAACACATAAGTTGCAAATATAGCTGCATATACAAAAACAAAAAATGAAATTCAAAATGTTAATCAATATCATAATGTTACATGTTATTGTAATTGTTCTTTAAACGCTTTCAGTTTTAATAGTTGGAATGAAATAGGTTGAAACTAGTCGATTGACGTTAATATAGGTCGGTTAAATGTGGTGGAATAGTAGGTAACTCATCTGAACATTGAGGCAGTGCCGAGGGCACCTTGTCTCATGTCTCTTCAATGCCACATCTTACGTCACTTATCGCGTTTGCATCTGCCGTACCCACTACATTGTCAAAATATTCTATGCAATCAATAGGTGTACCTTTCTTCAGGCTGATTAGACGGTTGCCATCATTTTAAATGGTTAAGGGGCAACTATTTCCTTTTCCAACTACGTGTGTAACCAATTTGCAACATTTCAGCGAGCATGGTCCTAAATGCAATCCTGGTCAGCACTTTTATTAGTTTTAATGGTAACAGTCATGTTTGAATTTGGCGGAACTGTGATGGTTCTTTTTATGGAAACTAGCTGAGTTAAAATCTCGTTTCCACTATTAACCCTTACCATGCGGTACCCGTCTTTTGACGGGCGGACCCTAATAACCGTTATTTGGCTCTAATGGCGTTCCATACTTTTAGAAGTCCACTTTATGATACTTATTTTAAAAGTTATGCATGTTCCGTCAATCTGAGGCTATCCATATTCACGTTTCTCGTGTATAAGTAGCATTTTGAGCACAAATACGGACTTGGAAAATTGAAATTGGCTAAAACTCGATTTTCTGGAGGGGTAGGCTTCACATCTGTATCTTACACAAGAAGTTCAGAGGCATAAAACTGGCAAAGATAGTGCAAACCCACAGCCATATAACTACTGATCATTATTATTATTGAAATACGCATAGGAAACAACTACTTCCGGTTTTGGGTCCATTCGAAGTCAAAAATCGGCAAAAATCGTGAAATTCGGTATTTTGGGTCCAAATGACCTTCTGTAGACCGATGAATCAAGATCAGATTCACTCCGACCTAACAACTGTTGGGGTCTATTTGTTCACTAGGGTCCACTCTACACGCAGGCTACAACTGGATACCTTAACCAGCAACCCTGGGTCTTCTGGGTCAAGAGAAGGGGTGAAAAATCGGCAAAATTGACGTTTTTTGCACCTGTTGACCCACTTTGGGGCAAATTCCCGTCAAAAACTTCCACGTTTATATTGATAAGGTGATCTTCCATTGAACTGGTGATCTTCCATTGAACTGGTGATCTTCCATTGAACTGGTGATCTTCCATTGAACTGGTGATCTTCCATGATTTTTTTATCAGAAGAACCGAGATTATATTGATCGGCCAATCCAAAGTTATGCTGATTAGTTGAAAGCATAACATCATCTAGTTTTGTGACAATTTGTGAGAGGTTATGCAACTCATAATCCAAAGGACTGCTCATATTTTCTTTATCGGTGGTCGATGGTCATAATTGGCACTTTTTTATCTATATATCGCCATCTGGTTTGCTTTTGAGGTTTTCAATTGTTTTAACGCCTTGTTGAATGTTTCTGGGTTCCTCTCTATTACATGCCTTGAAGAATCTTTGTCTTTACATCCTCGACGGAATCTTTTAGTTCCAATCTGGTTTGATCGTCTTCCTTGCTGAAGCGCTGCTCCAAATGAATGCTTTTTTAAGGCCTTGGAATCATCATCTGTGTTTACCATGCAAGCGTACTCAAAGCCAACATCGGCCTGGCAATCTGGGGCCTACACACATTTTTCCTGATTTCCCATTGTCATCTACCGGCAGTTCGTTCAAATTGGTAAATGAGCGCCTCCCAAGAGATCGATCCTCTTTAATTGAGTTTTTGAATTTTTGGCAGCTGTGGGCTTCGGCTCTGGTCCCTTGCACAAAGATTTTCTTGCCACATGGTATATTCTCTCTCCAGTGAAGAGTCTGAAGAAGAGGTGTTGTCACACTCTTTTTCTTTCCTCTGTCCTTTCCTGGATCGGTCAATGGAGCCAACTTGATGTTATGGGAAGCATATTAGAACTCCAGAAGCTGAAGAGGTTGTCATAATTGGAGTGATAAATGTAGGATTTGCCAATGACTCGACGGGGGTGATACCGTAAGTAGGCACTGCCTTCAACATTGGAGAAACTTGATAGAATCCATTTGCAGCTAATTGTTTCTGTAATGGTGTGCTGATCTAAACCAAATATTATTGACTCATAGTATATGGTTAGTGTGCGTAAGAAGACACATAAGCCTTTTGCTGGTATCCTTGAATAGTACTAGAGGTTTATAGTATGTTCTTAAATGGAGATTGTTGTTGAATAATTTGAACTGTCTCATGCAGGGCCAAGGGCCCTGACATAGGACTTTTGACTAAAGGTAAAGACACCTTCAACAGAGTTGGCGCGGCTTATGGTTCATGCGAACTACAATTGTGGAAAGACCCACGGCATGGATTTTGATGTGTACTTTTCGTAAACTTGTGTTGTACTGGCTAAGGTCAAATTTTGGCTTAGATGATGTGTCCATTGCACAAATATTAACTTCTTTATTTCGATTGTCCACTGATTCATTCACAACAGATGCAAGTTGTTGGAAGGTACCCTGCTGTTCAAATGCACTTTGAAATAGAACTGTGTCTCCTTCCTCAGTTGTTGTCAGCTTGTCCATTTGTCTCACCACAACATTGAATATCTTATTGGTCTGACCATCAATTCCGCCAAGCAATTATTACTAGCCTTGTGGTCTATCCTGTCTTCAGACGGCTGAAGTTGCTGAGATATTGCTTTCACCTGTTTGTTATTGATATTGATTGCCTCTTTCTGTTCAGCTTGAAACGTAATGAGACCAACACATATTTTATCTATTCGCGCTTTGCTCTGTTTTATATTGCGGTAAATATTAGCTGTTCTTTTAGCATTTGATTTTCTATCTGTTAAATATTCTTGGTACAATTGTTTAATAATCATTTCTGAGCTGTCCTCTGTTAAAGCGTCTTCAGCTGTGGGTTTCTCAATATCCCCAAGTGATTTAGTTTCTGCCATTTCAATGTTCTTGTCCTTGTTGTCCTTAATTCCTGCCATTTCACTGATATGTGTTTAACTGATTCTCAATTCACAGTTTAATGTCTCAAATTGCAAAATATTGCGACCAAGAGATAAAATAGGCACTGAATAATATCTTAAGGCAGATAAATCCCAAATCATAGCTTTTATGTGTGACTTAAAGGGAAAATTCACGATTTTTTACTTATGGTTTAAATATGTTCATTATGACATAATATATATATTCACAAAGTTTTATCGCTATATGTGTAGTAATAAAGGAGAAATTCAATATTTAATGAAAAAATATTAACTACTTCCTGTAGGTCGTGACGTTTTCTCCTGGTTTTTGCATGCCGGGATTTAAAATACAAACATTAAAAGTCTTGGTTTTTAATCATATTTTAACGTAATCGTAAGCGCGCCGATGACTTATGCTTTATCTAATAACCATCCGATAATAAGAAGATAAAACGCACAACGCACATACGTTCAATTGTACATATTCATGAGATAAATTTTCTATGTTTAACGTATATATTCGAATTATTTTTGTAGACACCACAAAAAGTTATAAATTTATTTTAAATTAATGTATTTTCGGACTGATAAGGTGAACAAAGTAAAGTACAATAATCTGTAAAGACAATATGTTGGTGTACTCTTATTGACCTTTTACTATCTCTGCTATGACTTGGTTGATACGATGTGTGTATTCACGGTTCTGTGGCAATACTCGTAGATGGCTTGTTGAAAGGTAAATTGTTATTTGCACTTCGGTATTTAACCACGCCTCTCGGGCACACCTTGCCAGGTGTGACTGTCTATTCGGATCAGTGAATTATAAGACAAGGGAGCATTCAATACACATATTTAAAATATATATTCAAGTTGGTGACAAATAAAAATTGATCGCCGTGGAATTATTAAATTATGTTTGGTGCTATTATTTATTTGAATTCAATTAAGTTAATTTACTAAGAAATACACAATTTTCGGTTAAAGACTGGAAACTTAATTCATATGTCCGATTGAAATGATTTACACCTTTTGTCCTTGATTGATGTCTAATAAAAAGGAGAACTTAGAAATTATAAATAGCTTTACCAAAGTATTTTTATTTGTCTTTATTAGGCAAATAAATGAATGAGAACACTTAGATTTAGACTTTTTAAAAGCCACGTAAAAATTAATAACTGGAACTCACTGAAGATAACTCTACCGAAGCGGAATATAATATGAACGAATAAAGAAAAAATACTTTTGTACTTGAGAAGTTTTAAAAAATTGACAGCAAATTTAAGGTCTTCTTGGAATGGAATCGAAAAATTACGAATAGATATTCTTTATCAAGTGTGAAAAACGTCAACCAAATTTAATCATAATCGGGGACGTCCTTATTAAAATAGTCTTCGTCTCACAACGTATAATACTTAATAACTATTTGACCAAAGATGTTTAAAAACAAAAGACAACAAATTTAATGTCATCTTTCCCTATTTTTGAATGTAATTATAAGTCTGTTCAACAGGCAAGAATACCCCTAAAGCGGACAAATATCTGACAAGCAGTTTATTCTTTAAATTTGCTGTCATTGAATATCAAGAAAGAAAGTAAATGCCGAAAATGATTTGAAACTTTAATACTCAATAGCTTTCCTAGAAAATATTCACATCCCTCGGGGATTATTAGTGTACGTCCAGTTGCATATGTCGGAACAATTGTGGTGATGACGAATTTCTTTCCGTTTATTCGAGAACAATCTAATTGATAAATAAATCTGTGATTTTACTATGTTCATAACTTCGATGAACCAAAGCAAGTTATAGATCGACCTGTATTTAAATCAAATTGGTCCTCTTCTTCTTCTTCTTCTTTTGGTATACAATAGTCTATCGAATTGGATGAATACATACTGTTGGTATACGTGGACTAGTCTATTTACAAAACTTTTACCCCAATTTGCACAAATTGTATGTTTCTTTCTTATGTTCAATGTATACATGTATATATTTTAAATTGCGCTGTAGTTCCGTAACTTTCTATCCGGGCGTATAAACGAATCGTCGACAAGTGCGCACATTTTTTTAATCAACATTTCTGGAATGATCCAACTATGTCCTTTACTATTGACAACGAGTAAATATAACATTTTCCCAGAGACATATAATACAATTATATGTCTCTGATTTTCCCAAATTAACCCTTAGAAAAAATACGTATATTTGTATATCTTCAATTTTTTAAAAATTTTTTTTGGTATCATTTTTTTTTTATAAATAATATTCTTTACACCAGAAATTTTATTCATAAACAAGCGTATGAGTTAAGTAATGACTAGTATATTATATCACTTTCGGACACGCAAGACAGAGATGTATATTATACATGCACCTGATAGTTCAAAATGGAAAGTTATAAGTTATCGGCCGTGTACACTGATCAATACCTACAGAAGTGAAACGATGCATGAACTTGCAAACCCGACAGGAAATCGCTTGAATACCTGGACATGTCACCTTACACCCCTCACAATACCTTTGGGAGTAATACCTTAAGCCATGCGGGTGATCAGTGGAGCGAAGATCCTAATTTATTTGAATAAAGTATATTACTTTAAAGAATTATGAACGAATTAGATTTTCGAAAACAATTTTCACGGAACACTTATTTATGATTTGAACTTTGACTTTTTAACTAATTCCAATATTAACAGTTTAAAAATAACAGACTATATGGTTATTAAAAAAATAAGAACATTTTCCGAATCAAGTTAGTTAGTCAGATAAAACAACCGTACGATTGACAAGATATCGACACGTAATTACGACTACATCGGTTACTGTAGTTTTGTTTCTTTGTGGTTTATAGACATATCGTGATTTTTATTTGGACAAGATAACAAAATGGCGTAACGCAAAGAACTGATACTCAAAATTTAAAATCGATGGTGATCTCTTATCTAGCGGAATAAAACTTTAATATTTATAAATTTGAGCATTTTTATACAGAATGGACATAATATCAATTTTTGATTTTTTTGCGAAGTTTCCCTTTAAGACAACAAATAGTGCAGCTTTTAATAAAAGCTACTACTGCAGCTTTTTATGAAAGCTACTACTTTGTGTATGAAACGACAAGCAATGCAAAATCAGAAAGGACAGAACTGGGACCGATACTAAATGACACTTTACATCAATAAAATGCTTATATTCAGGTCAATTCTCAATAATGAATATTTGCTTATTTTTCACGGCGGCCATTTTGAAAATAGCCGCCATTTTGTATTTCAAAAAAAGATCAAAACAAAATCTTGCTAAGTACACCAAGTCATTCAAATATGTTGATTTTTGTGCACCCAGCATCAAATCTACTGTGGTGTGTGCAATACTGGAAACTATTTTAGAAAGTACGGCAGCCATCTTGAAATAAGCCGCCATATTGAATTTTGAGGATGGGTCCATAGCAATATTGCTCAGTACACAAAAATGTACCATCATGCAAAAATTGGTGCTTTCCTCATTATTTAAGCAATTTTTTCAACGATCGGCCGTTCTAATCAGAGACAACTTCTTTAATCTAGGGAATCAAAAACCATTTTGAAGCTATCTGAACAAAGAAAACTATTAGTTATTTTTGTTCCAGTTGACACAGTGGCATCAGGCAGAAAGATTTCTTTTCTTTTTTAATTGAATGGACAAAAGACAATGGAAGAAAAATAGATGGAAAAAAAGGGACAAGACAATTATAGCTAACATTGGATTTTTGGATAAGATAAGCTGAAAATTAAAACATATTTTGTACTTTGATGAATCATACAAATATCTATTAAGAGGGTCTCATTGGGGGGGGGGGTTCTGATCCCGGATCCTGCTTACTGTTTTGTCATATTCCCGTATCCCACTTACTCTATGTACATAAGCAATTCTCATTCTTTTGTAATTTCCAGTGTCCTGCTAGACTTCATTTCCCATTTCACGGCACAATAATTTGACCTTCACGTGTCACGCTTACAAAAAATCAGCAATCCCGCGTCAAGCTTAGACCCCAATGAGACCAACTATTTAAGATTTGATTTAACAATTTGAGAGTTGGAGATTGGGTCTCAAATGATATAAATGATAAATGACTGCACAAGAGGGACATATTGATAACTGAGATATTAGATAGAAACTTTACCTCTAATATATCCATTCTCTGTCTAAGATTATAGTTTCTGTCATAAAACTCTGCTGTCAAATAGTCGGCAACCTAAAAATGAAATACAAAAATTCAAGGATAACCCTCCTTTTTAGGCATTAATTTTATTTCAAACTTTAACCTTAATGAACCTTGGGTATAAGAGATAGGAAAAACATTCAGATGGTTGACAGTTGAACAGAAAATATTCATAAAATTTTGTCATTCTGTATGTAGAAATTACAATAAGGATAACAGCATGAATCTGCTGTCTGGTTTTTTTTCTCCAATTTTTTTTAAAGTGCACTTACTGTTTCATCTAATGATGCAAAGTAGGGAATGTGAGCTGTAAATATGCACTCCATCAGTGTTCAAGAAAACATATTTGTTCCTTTTTATTGTTTAAATCATTTAAGCTATGCAAAACTTAACTTATATTTTAAAATTTCAAATAAAGTTAATTCAAAATTTAGCAATTTGCATATAATACAAGAATATATTGTCTGGATTGTTAAAAAAAGAAATTGTTTAAACTATAGATTGTAGACCATAACTTCTTATAATCAAAGTGCTTGTGAGCAGTGAGGGGTAAAGAGTATTCATTTTGCATTGTGAACTAAAAATGAAACATTCCGTTGTATTAAACATTGGAAGGCAATACTATGAATTATCTCCCATTGTCAATAATTCAAGTATGTTAAGGTCTGGAAACTATCAATCCCGTCCCATAAGGGCTTTGATTGTTGACTGCAATCTGTTTTAAAAAAAATATAGATAAACTCTACTCTAACATAATGTTCTGGTGTAACTACAATGTATTGAGAGAGAGGGTTATTTTTTTTAAATGGGATTCTATTTTTATTCTTGTCTTGTAAAGGAACGCAGATTACAAGCTTAAATCTCTGATCCTAAAGAGTAGGACACAACACTTTTTTTACCTCTGCATGTTTTCAGGTTAGTGAAGATGCTTTTATAGCTGACTATGCAGTATGGCCTTGCTCATTGTTGAAGGCTGTACAGTAACCTATAGTTGTTAATTTCTGTGTCATTTGGACTCTTGTGGAGAGTTGTCTCATTGGCAATCATACTACATCTTTTATAAACTATTAATATCTGTTTGGTATATCCTGTCAGATGTGAAACAGGGGGGAGTCGATTCATGGGGTACAATGTTACCTGTATTGGAACACAGACTGTAAGTGAAACCATAGCTTTAAATCTCAGTTGTGTATATCCAGGCGTTGAAGACTTATCTCCCAAGTGTAATAGAACTTTTGTAAATTCAGTAGCTATCTGTAAAAGATATATTTGATTTTGAATTTCTGTGGGCCTGATAAAGTCATTTCTATTAATCATTGAAAAGTTCTTCTGTCTATATTAAAAAGTTGCCATATTTAATCAATTAAAAAAGTACACAACAGTTGAATTAAACCATAACATAATGTCAAGATTGACACAATAACAGAATGTCAGTATTTTATGCTCGTTTATATAATTTTTCTATTTAGATGTGAGCAAATTAACAGCCTTCACAATATTCTAAACAATGATCTCTAATTTTTCATAAACGTTCACACATTTTACTACAAACGTACAACAATTTTATTAACTTACTGACAACCAGAAATATTCCAACGGGTAATAGGAAGTTGCTACTGTTCAGTGAGAAATATTAGGTTACTTTCCAATGAAACTATTATCTTACTTGCTTTTTGTTTGAAAAATTTCAAAACTTATGTATCGGTACATTAGTTAAATTTTTATATATTTTACCTCTTCTAAACCATCTGGATGTTTCCTGATCAACCTCTCGGAACATTTTAGACATATCTCTGTTCTCTCTGGTTCATCATTAGATATCAGCCCTAAAAAAATAGCCATTTATGTTTCTAAACATTTTTACGGTTTGAGTACCATTCATTTACAAAATTCTACTGTTTTCAATATATTATCACATTGAGATGAAGAAAAGTAATGATAGTGTCCTTCCTTTAGTATATGTTTATCTTGAAATATCATATATGGGATATTTGTATCAAGAACAACCACCTATATGTGGTTATCTTTCTCCTACATAATGTAAACTCCTCCATAATATGTTTTCCTGCTATTGCCATCAACAAAATTTTAAAATATAACTATTTACAGTTTTCTACATCAATAATAATACTATAGAAGGGCTGGCAAAGCAGTTTCTGTGTAAACAATTGTTTCCTAATTTCCAGTTTTTATCCCAACTTCTTTGGTGCAATCAGCAGTTTCATACCCTTGTAGATATCGAAAAAGAGTAGGCTAATGCCGCTACAAGGCAGCACTCGCACCCGCAAAGTGGAAAGGGATTAATATAAGTTGCAAAACTTGTTTCCCAATCCACTATAAATAAATATGTTTAAACTAAACTAGCAGTTTCATATGCAACAGTAGGGAAACCAAGAATAGCAATACCTTTGTAAGGCATTTGCAGTTTATTTACATAATAGGTGTCAAAGAATCATGTTGTTTTAGTAGTTATTTTACCTTCAAATGTCTTTTTAGTAGTTATTTTGCCTTCAGATGTTTTTTTAGTAGTTATTTTACCTTCAGATGATTTTTTAGTAGTTATTTTACTTTCAGATGTTTTTTTTATTCTTTGGTCAGTTTGTTGTCTCTTTGACAAGTTTTGGTGGACCTTGTCTGAAAGACATGAAAACCTTGCAAGGAATCCTTATACCAGGTTGAAACCCCCCGGTTTTTTTTGGACGATCAATGCATTTGAATGGGAACATGTAGTTGGAACACACACACACACACCCTTTTTTGTCCTGGGTTAATACACCCCCTTTTCAAAATGGCTGGATCCGCCCCTGCAAAGTCTTCTACCCTTTTAAATATAATGCTATAAACAAAAAATCAAGCCCTTGCCACCACTGCCCAATTAGCTCCCCTGTGTCTCAATTCTGAAACCGATATTGTTCTTGGAAAAAGAGGTTGTTTAGTTAATTTAATATTGATAGATTAGTTCCTATAAAACATTTTTTTTAACTTTTCTAAAGTGGTATAATAAAATGTTTTTCATACCTTCCATACAATCTCTAATATATTTTGGTTCTTTCACCTGTGTGATTTTAACATCATTTGACATATCGTATGGCACTAAATCGTCATCGCTACAAATAGTTAATTCACTATAAAGTACTTTTCATGACAATAAATTTATTATTAATTGTGTCTAAATAACCCTGAAAATCAAGAATAAATACTATTACGAAGTAAACAGCATTGCATTCATTCTATATACTATTGCTCATTTGTAAAGGAGATCACATGTCAACAAGTCAGGAACAATCAAATTTTTCACAAAGTCAGGAACAATCAAATTTTTCACAAAGTTGTGTTTTAGATGTTTTTTCACGATTGCACCATGACAAAGGGTAAAAATCGTGTAGTACACGCCTCAATCTTGAAAGTTGGTAGGTATGTATTCATTTCCGCTGAATTTATTTTTGCATCGCTTTGAATTAATAATTTTTTTATGGTATTTACTTATGCACAGTCTTAGTCCTATGAATCGAACTCAAATGAATCATATGCCTTAGTTTTATTTTGGCTTATGAACTATTAACCACAAATATAACAAAAATAAATATAATTGCTTCTAAAATTTCCCCGTTTACAGTATTTAAGAAGTGACTAAAATTAACCAAGCATAATTTTACCTATCTAAATCAGAATCTACATCTGTTCTAATTTCCATCTTTTCAGCTGTTTTTATGTCTGTGTCCACCATCTTAGTGTCTACTGTCTGCTCTAACTGTATTGCTTCAAATTTTCTTGAGAAAAAAAATCTTGAATAAGTACAAATAAGTAATTATAAAAGATCAAGCTTCAGTTAAAACAATGTTAGTTTTGAAAATTTTAAATCAATTTATACTTTTGGTATATTTTTCCGGTATATTTATTGGATCAGCTTGCTCTTTCTGTACCAACAGTGTAAATGAAAAGCATTATCTTAAACTAGCAAATTTATAAAGGCAAATATTGATTTGTAGATATTCAATGTCTTTTCTTTTTGCATTTGATGGATAACTATATCATAAAAATCAAGTTGTGAAACAAAAGTAAGAAACATTGTAAAACAGAATGACAATTGTTTACTTTTGTAACATTTCTAAACCAGGATCAGAAGGGGGTATCATCAGCTCCAATAAGGATGTAGTTTCTTTGTCTTTCTCATACTGAAAAAAAAATAAGAAAACAAATTAAATATATGTAAAAATTACATGATATTATTAATCAATTTTTACCCTTTTTTAAAGATTCATCCATTTATTTTGAATTTATTGACCTACAAAATACCAGTATAAATTTTGCTTTAAAACTTACTAAAGACTTTTCTTGAACAGTGAATTTCAGACCAATGAAGGCTGCATGTTCTCTCAAACATAATATGCTTAGAAAGTATACTGGACAATCAAGAGTTGTGCATAAAACAATGTATTAATCAGTCTTTACAGATATTAAAGAATTTTAAAGGTCATCACTGTTGAACTTAAGGCAACCTTCAAGATAGAGTACAGCCATTAAGGTGCTATTCCTTTGACATATAGGTATTTCAAAAGCATTTCCAGATTTTTTTTCTCATGCACATCCATTCTTTTTCACCTTTTCCAGTTAATCACTATAACATGTCTTCAATAATAAGTGGTTGCATTAAATGTCCTGTTATACATTTGTTGTGTAAGACTTTTCTATGTTCTAATAAAAAACTGAACATTATATTTTAAAGATCAGATACAAATCAGTCTTATTAGATGTTTTCTTTACATAATCTTAATCTTGGTGTAGCATGAAAAAGACACTGTTGGTGTATAAGTAAGTGTGTTTTACTAAGCCAGCACAGGTTTAACACTAGATATTTTTTGGGCCCTTTAAAGCATACTGTTCGGTGAGCGCCAAGGCTCCATGTTGAAGGCTTTACTTTGACCTATAATGATTTTTCTTTTACAAATTTGGACTTGGATGAAGTTGTTTATACCACATCTTCTTATATCTATATATGACCAATATTTACCTCAAACTTCAGTTTAGGACCATTTGGATCAATAACTGATGCTAATGTTTCTGCTAAAACCATTCCTTGTGTTCTGATCTTATGATCTGAGTTTCCTATATGAGCTTGTACACCAGGCATGATAAGTCTTATCAATTCTTAAAATAAATTACAATTTATTCAATGAAACACATTTAAATATACCACTCAATAAACCACTTAAAATCATTTCATCATTAACTGATTTTAAAAAGTACAAAACTGAATATTTTTATAGTCTGATTACTGTTTTAATGAAACTATGACTCCAGCAAATCTAATAGTATACATTATCATAAAAGCTATAAACGACAAGAAAAAAACAGATGCTTTTCTTTGTCAATACTTGTATAACTATAATGAAGACACAATTAAAACTATGACTATTCAGACCACAGTCATGATCTTCATATACATTATCATTTTAATTGTTATTCAATCCAAGTGCTTGTTAGCACTGAAGGGTAAAGTGGAAAGTAAAATTTAAAAATATTGCATCGTCAATAAAGCATTGTTGGTAGTTGTTTACTGACCATGCAAGGGCTGTATAGCCAGTCAAGGTCCTGAAAAACTTCAATTTGTTGTAGTTGATTCTTAACAACAGGAGATAACTCCAATTTCAAAAGATGACTAAAAATGACATCATTTATATTTTAGAACAGATATAAGATTCTTGCACCTTGCAAACGTTATGTAATTATATTAACAAGTGTAACCTGATTTTGTGACTTTAATATCTGAGCATATAATACATTGATAAAGATGTATAGAATGTTATGATCAATGCACTATGTTTTGAATCCCAAAGGTAGTTTATCAGTCTTGGAAAATTTAGATATCAAGTCAGTAACATAGGGTTTTCATTGCATTTCATGCAATCTTTACCCCAAAAAAATCATATTTCAATATATCAATAAATCTTAAGTTTGCCATTACAATATACTAGTAAAATATCAAATATAGTTTGAATATGGAGGACAGTTATTCTTTTTGTAATTACAAGCCTACCATCTTTATGAGTTTCTTTGTCTTTATCTGTAAGGAAGCCCAAACTTATAAACAAAGCTCTGGTAAGGTAGAGATGTTGTTCTGGTGAGGTATGTCTTATGGCACTATTGTCTCCCCATACACTCAATAATTCCTTAAAGGACTGGAAAATAAGAATACAGTGTACATCTAATTGTCTCTGTAAATAGTTGAAGAATAAGAACAAGTACACTGGTAATTTTTGGGGCCCTTTATAGCGTGCTGTTCTGTGTGAGCCAAGGCTCCATGTTGAAGACCATACTTTGACCTATGATGGTTAACTTTTTGACTTAGATGGAGAGTTGTCTCATTGGCACTCATACAACATCTTCTTATATCTAGTAACACATTATAATGTGAGAAGATTTAACGAATATATTGTTGGTGCATAACTGAAGCTGTTCTACAATTTATTAGGATGTATGTTTGATATTGGAAACACAAGATTGTGCAGAAGAAAGGACCATATAACTATTTGATAATAATAAGCATACTGTGTTGAATAAGCCTATCCGCGAAGAAAAAAAATATTTTTAGTCACATCATTTTAAGATGTATGTACAATCTTCAGATTTTGAAAGTAGAAACAAACTGAAATAACTGGAAAATGCGTCCATGGGACAAAGATGCTGCCCCAGCTTGCATATAGCGCCATAAAGGGGCATAACTCGAGCATTTTAACAGAGCTGAAACCCAAATTCAAATTTGATCTGTGCTTTTTTGGTAATTAGGATTGTGTATAAGCTTCATAATATTTGGTTGAGGCAAACTTAAGTTAGTGAACAGAAACTAATGACGAGATATACAGACTGACAATAATAACAAGTAAAAACAAGAATGTGTCCCCAGTACACGGATGCCCCACTCACACTATCATTTTCTATGTTCAGTGGACCGCAAAATTAGGGTCAGAACTATAATTTGACATTTAAATTAGAAAGATCATATCATAAGGAACATATATTTAGTTTCAGGTAGATTGGACTTCAACATCTTCAAAAACTACCTTGACCAAAAACTTTAACCTGAAACTGGACAGACAAACAAACGGAAGAACGGACCCACAGACCATAAAACATAATGCCCCTCTACTATCGTAGGTGGGGCATAAAAATTACATTACCTTAATTAGTAGATGTCTTCTTGTATGTGATGTTCCTAAATATCCCAATACATTTTGTAAGATGTGAATCTGCAGTAAAAAATGAAAATGTCTAAAATAGATCAAGAGTGTAGTACATTTTTTTTACATGTACATGACATAATTGAAGGTATATTTATATTTCTCTAATTCTTTTAAATATGTAATTTCCCTTGTCCATTGTTTTATACAGAAAATTCAGATATTAATGTGAGGTTTTTGTTAATAAAAACAATTTGGCTTCATGGTGAGTATCGCAATACATTGTTGTAATATGAACTCTCATTCTGATAACTGAAACATAGATCTATATGTAGACTTCTTCAAACTCTCTATCAACAAACTTACGATTTTGTTCACTTTTGCAAAATTGCAATAACAAATGCAGCCAATAATTTCTGAATTTACAGTAATCAACATGTGGTTTGTTTGATCTCAGTTCCTCATTGGTAAAAATCGAATAAGATATCAAATTGTCCAGACCATTTAACTAGAGGCTCTAAAGAGCCTGTGTCGCTCACCTTGGTCTATGTGAATATTAAACAAAGGACGCAGATGGATTCATGACAAAATTATGTTTTTGTGATGGTGAAGTGTTTGTACATCTTATTCTACTGAACATTCTTGCTGCTTACAATTATTTCTATCTATATTGAACTTGGCCCAGTAGTTTCAGTGGAAAATGTTAGTAAAAATTTACAAATTTCATGAAAATTGTTAAAAATTGACTATAAAGGGCAATAACTCCTTAAGGGGTCAACTGACCATTTTGGTCATGTTGATTTATTTGTAGATCTTACTTTGCTGAACATTATTGCTGTTTACAGTTTATCTCTATCTATAATAATATTCAAGATAATAAGTGAAAATGGACAAAATTTCCCTAAAATTACCAATTCAGGGGCAGCAACCCAACAACGGGTTGTCCGATTCATCTGAAAATTTCAGGGCAGATAGATTTTGACCTGATTAACAATTTAACCCCATGTCAGATTTGCTCTAAATGCTTTGGTTTTTGAGTTATAAGCCAAAAACTGCATTTTACCCCTGTGTTCTATTTTTAGCCATGGCGGCCATCTTGGTTGGTTTGACGAGTCACGCCACACATTTTTAAACTAGATACCCCAATGATGATTGTGTCCAAGTTTGATTTAATTTGGCCCAGTAGTTTTGGAGGAGAAGATTTTTGTAAAAGTTAACGACGATGACGCCGACGACAACGACGATGACGGACGCCGGACGCCAAGTGATGAGAAAAGCTCACTTGGCCCTTCGGGCCAGGTGAGCTAAAAAGAAGATGTAGTTTGCCAACATATTGTTTATCAAACAGTTGAAATAGAGCTAGGTCGAGGTTTGTATCGACTGCATGCATATTTTAAAGTATAAGGCAAATGTTGAAATTAAAACGGCAATACTTTATAAATGGAGAGGGTGTGTAACTAAAAAATTTATTGCATGACCTGCAATGTAGATACAAACCTTTTCAGAGTGTCTAAAGAGTAGTATTTTAGTACACAGCAAGTACTGAATTTTATGTTTCTTCAAAATGCTATCACCTAGAAATTTGTCCATTAAACCATACCTGAAATGAAAGTCAAAAATTCTAAATTAAATTATAACTTCAGATAAAGTCTTTAACAATTGTTAAACAAAGACTCTTCAGTGAAGAAATGTTATGAATTAGTAGCTAAACTTCTTTTGCGTTGGAAACTTCTGAAAAAAATGGTGGCCAATTTTATAAAAGATTTAGTGGAGAAATCAATTTGCATCCTTCTTTCACATAGAATTTGTAAATTTGCCTCGAAATTATATATTAAGGTTAATTATTGGTAATGGTTGTTAATAATATAACACTCTATTGAACAAATATTTTTCCTGATTTATTGTTGAAAACACAAAAGATAGATTTTACTGTTCATATGAAGCAGAGTTCAAAACTTTTACATATTCATCTAAAATTTTAATGTCTTTCAGGACATTCATTTTTTTGGAAGAAAAGACCTTACAAACATTACTTTTAAAATCTACAAAAGAAGCATAGAACATTTAGTAATTTTAGCTTTGAAGGCTTCTTTTAAATAAGCTAAGAAAAAGTGTAACCCATGATAGACACTAACCATGGTAACTTGTCTATCATTGATAATAAAACACTTTCTAGACATCTATCTGGTACCCCTGTGATGATCCTCTCACAGATTCTACACCATATAAAATCTTCCTTCAATAAAGGAGCAAGAGAACTAACCATAACTTCCATCAAAATATCTACAAAATAATGTTAATAGTACTTTCTTTTGTTTGAAATAATATATTATAAATGAAGTTTGCACTGTACTTAGAAATAATGACCTTGAAGCTAAATTGAGGTATTCTTATGTAATGGTTCTATCTAAAAGAGCAAAGAACTGTTGGCTCAACAGCAGAATAATATGTTCATATAGTGTGACATGTTCTCCTGTGGACTGTTAACTAAATATCTAGCACATTCAAAATGTTACTTACACTATAAGCTGTGATCATAATTTCTTCATATCTATATTCATATAACATCAACATGTTTTTTGTTCTGATATACATGTAATATTTGCCACTGAACAGTTATCGTCAATCTATTCATTAAAGTGACTTTCTAAACACCTTTTATGATCAAACTATTAAATTTAGTTCTGCAGATAACTCTTTTTTGACAAGCCATCTTTTGAAAATGAGAAGGATATACAGTTTTGCAAAATAAATATATGAAGATATATATTTGCATAAAATGTATCAGAACTCACTCAAAATATACTATAATAAAATGTACTAACCAGAATAGCCTGTTATACAAAGTTTCCCAATAAGTCGACTTATAAATTCTAGGTGGATATCTTTATTAGCTTTAAAGGAGGTGACCATATCATCCAGAACTGTTATTATATCTTTTGTCACCATGGTTATGTAACATTTAGGGTAAAATAATTCACTGAAATACAGAAATACATTTCCAACAAAATCTGGTTCCGATGTTCTACAGACATATACATATAATTTGATAAATATAATAAAGTTAAATTTTTAAATTAAAACATACAAAATGTAAGATGTTATAGTCCAGAGTTTGACATACAGAGATATTTTAAAAGCACATGGCTATTGATGATGATTGTCTGCTTATCTCTAGATGTAACCTCATGTTGTTTTGTTTTTTCTTGTCATCAGGTTTCTGTCTCACTGGCATGTTCCTTCATATCTCCTTTTATTCTTATTTACTTGGTATAATGGTTTTTTTTTCTGTTTACATTGAGGTTGGCATCTCATAAACATGTACACCATATCTCCTCTTATTCATAGTTGCCTTGAATATTTCAGGTTTTTGTTTGTTCCCTTACATGTTGCTGTCTCATTAACATTTACATGTACCCCTCATATCCTTTCATTCATATACTTTGGGTTTTTTTTCTGTTCACTATATCTCCTTTTATTCCTATTCACTTTAAATTTTGTTTTTTTTAAGTTTCCTTAGGGGTTGCTGTCTATTTAAACTGTACCCATATTTCTTTTTCTAAAGTTATATTCACTTTGTATTCTTATTTATCTTTTTCCTTGGAGGTGCTATCCCTTTTAATTATCAATATACTGGTAGTGATACTGGTTGCTTGATTTGGTAAGTTCTTTGAAAAACTCTTTGTATTAAGAATCAATCCTGGACTCCATTGTATTGTTACAAGAGTATAGTTTCAACATTAACAAAACTATGAGCTCTTAAGAGCCTATGTTGCTCACCTTGATTTATGTGCATATTAAACTAAGGGCACAAATGGATTCATGACAAAATTGTTTTTAGGTGATGGTATTGTGTTTGTAGATCTTACTTTACTGGAAATGTTTGCTGCTTACAATTATACATATCTATATTTGAATGAACTTGGCCATGTAGTTATAGTGGAAAACATTTGTAAAAACTTACAAAAATTGTTCAAAAATGACTAGAAATGGCAATAACTCCTTAAAGGGTCAATTGACCACTTTGGTCAAGAAGGTGACTTATTTGTAGATCTTACTTTGTTGAACATTATTGCTGTATACAGTTTATCGTTAATTATAATAATATTCAAGATAATAACCAAAAGCTGCAAAATTTTCTTAAAACTACCTAATTCAGGACCTGCAACCTGTCTGATTGGTTGGAAAATTTCAGGGCAGATAGTTAATGAACCTAATAAACAATTTTATATAGTCAGATTTGATCTAAATGCTTAGCTTGCAGTAATATAGGCCAAAGATATAAGCCCCTATGTTTCATTTTTAGCCATGGTGGCCATCTTGGTTGGTTGGCCTGGTCAATGGACACATTTTTTAAACTAGATACCCCAATGATAATTGTGGCCAAGTTTGGTTGAATTTGGCCCAGTAGTTTCAGAGGAGAAGATTTTTGTAAAAGGTAACAATGATGGACACCTAGTGATGAGAAAAGCTCACTTGGCCCTTTGGGCCAGGTACGCTAAAAAGGCATGTTTTCTCAGTACAAAGTATTGGTAGAAAAAGATCTGATATCAAAAGCACATATGACTTATACTAAACCATGACAAGCCTACCTATTTTGTGATTGCAGTTTATTTGCTGTTTTATCAGGTAAACTTGTAATAGCATTAATTAACTCATCCCAAACATAAGTCTGTTCCACTTGACTGGTTACTGAACACTGCTGCTTGAAAATCTTACACAGAACATGTGACCTTAGAAACTCCTCCAACAGAGTTACACATTTATTCAGTCTATATGATGGTCTGAAATATACATGTATGTTCTAATCATTCAAATGTAAGTGCTTATAAAAATGTTTAAAATTGGGCTTAAAGAAATGTCTTGGTCTTAGCAAATGTACATATATACATTGTATGACTTTTAATCTTAGTTTTTTGTGTTTATTTCAGAGTTAAGTATGACGTCCACTATCACAGAACTTGTATATCATCTTTACATTTTTGTTTAGGGGCCAGCTGAATTTTAGTTGAGAACAGAGATAAAGTTTGAGTTTTGGTAGTGTCACTTATACTGTTGTAAAGGAATGCCCCTTTACAAATGTAAACATCGCCAAATTTTTAAATTGGGTTCTCTCACTAAGTTGCCTCAACCAAATGTTGTAATAAATTTACACAATGCTTATTACCACAAAACTCAGATCAAGTGCAAATGTTAGTAGGGTCACATCAAATTTTACCGTTTGGGTTATTTCCCTTTATCATGTGAGGAATCATCAGTGTCCAATGGACATTTTCCCAATTTATATATAACAAAATCCATACTATAAATTATTGTACAAGTAATTAATGAATTGTCGCCAAATTTTGTTCTTTATGAACAAATTACAATTACAAAATTGAACAAAGTCCAAATACAATTGTGTACAATTCTTTAGTACACAGTTTGGTGTGTACAAAATGATTACTTGTAAGTTGTTCATTCATATATATACATTGTATACACAAAATAATATCTTTAAATATGATTTAACATTATGCTATATTCTGTACTCAGTTTGAGTCAAAATTTAATAAAATAATAAGTATTACATTGTATATTGGTTTTTTTTTTACAATTCCTTTTGTCAAATAAAATTATAAATACATTGACAATTAATTTCCGAAATTTCTTCTCAAGTACAAATATAATCTAATTATAGATGTCTAATCAGTCTAATATAAAAGATTTTATCACAACAGATGGAATTCACGATTTTTCTTTGACTATTGGTGACAGCTGGTAGTAGGTTTTTGTTCACAATTTCTTACAATGTATTTCAATTTCAAAGGATTATTTTATCTTGGTCTATTATCATTTTTATTTTGTAGTACTATTAGTGACCTTGGAATAGATACATTTGTATAATGCTTATAAAAAATTATCCTCCTTGCATGCAATTGATTATAAAATAGACATTTAGTATAAATCTTATCAATGGGCAACTTTCTTATTGATTTATAGAACACGTAGAAAGAAACTTTAAAAAATGTTAGAGTTTATATGAATCGATAGCACCAAAAAGTAGGATATAAAATTAGCTGCCAAAACTTTATAAAACAGATATATAAAAAAACCTAATTCAACCCTACTGCTTCCAAATGTGTCTTAGACAGAAAACAACAAATATCTGGTTTACGGTATGCTGTATTTTAAAGTGTCATTCTGAAGTTAGAATATCTTTATATTGTTTTTTTTGTCTTACAAGGAATTTGAAACAGATGGCAGATGGCAGATAATTTCTCAAGGGAAATAACTTGAAAAGGGAGATTTCTCAGGGAAAATGAGTCTTTTTTTGTCAGTTTTTGGTTGATTTTCTTAAAACTCATGTAAATTTTGAAACTTTGATGGGGTTATAAGTTCATATTTGACTATATTATATAATCTTCTGCTCATGAAATGTACAAAACCAAAGTGGGTTTTTTTGACACTTTTTTCATTAAAGATATTCCAAATTTATGGCTTGTGACAATTTTGAAAAAATAATGTGAATACATGTATTTGGTATTGGTTATATCTGTAAATTATATTTGTTCAGAATCTACCTTGTTTTAAGAAACTTTAAACTACAAAAAGAAAAATATAAGCTCAATCAGTTTTATTAAATTTGAGATTCTTTAAATTGACTTGCTGAAAAATCTTATAAATGGTCAACTAATATTTATAAAATCTAGGTTGTAGCTTGGTAAAAGATATGAAAACACCTTTTATTAAGAGTTGTTTGTTTTACTGACTATATAAACAGCTTAAATATCAAGAATCAATACATTCTGTTAGCGGTAAAGTTATAATTTTGTATCAGTTTTTATTGATATTTCGGCCTTTTTGCAGAGTTATCTCCCATTTCAATGCAAATCTTCATAGGAATATTAAAATCATGATTTGTTAGTTTTCCTCAAGTAAGATTTTGTGAGATTTTTTCTGTGAATTATGGGGTATCATGCTAAAGATTAAAACTTAAAAATCTTCTGTTGCAATTACTTCAAGGTTAGAGTCTAATTTATACTAAATTGACTGGACTATACAGTTTTGTGCCTTTATTACATAAATATGGACTGTCTTTGATAATACAATAGACATGCCTCAGGAACTCACATCATTATTTCATGCAAAAATACTGATATCTTCACAATTTAAGCATTTGGGCTAATTTTAAGATGGTTTTTGTCTTAAATGGAAGTGGCCACACTTGTATTCAATCTTAACATGTATACTGTATGTTGTATTTAATGATAATGTATAATATCAGAAATTCATTAGGGACGACATCAAAAGATCAATGTAAGATAAAAAACTTAATTCAAATAGTTTGGGGGCGAGAGGTTAAACTGCTGCAAGATTTTGTTATCCGACATTGATTTTTACATATATCCATATGGGTCAATCAATTTTTCCCAAATTAAGTTAAGAGGGGGGGGGGGGGGGGAGGGGGTCAGTGAAAAAACTATGTGAATTAAGTTTTTTATCCTTCATTGAACTTTTGATGTTGTCCCTTACTAGACGACGTTTATAAGTATTGAGAGTGAACGCAAATGTGTCCACTTTCTATTTTCAACAAAAAATATCTGAAGTGACGTGGTATATTTGATAGATTTTTCATATTTGAATTTGAGCATTTTTATGACAAAATTAGTCTTTATTTTTTACAATAGCTATTTGAATCAACTGAAATAGACACCCAAGTGGTAAAAAAATGTCCAAAATCTTTCATTCGATCATAGATGTACTTTTTTCAAATTTTGGGCCGAAATTGGCCCTTACATGTATCTGACATACTGCTTTAGCCGAAATTTACCAGATTAGGACTGTATAGCCCCTTTGTTTGTAACTATTTTCAGTGTAATTACCTGAATTCATTTATTCCCCATGCTAATGTTAAGAGAGAATCTTTGAAGTTTCCATTCAAAAATAGGAACTGTAAAAAAGAATTCAGTGCATGGGCTGACAACTGTTTCGGTATGTCTGTTGAAATGTTATTAAGAGCACTTTTCAGAACTGACATATAAAAATTTCTTATAAAACATGCTCTTGATTCTGAATAATTTGAAAATGAAAAACTTTTAAGTTCTGTTTCTTTTTCATATTTTATAAGTCTTTCAATGTCTTCACATATAATTATAAGATTATAATTATCGTTGGTGTTTTGAATTGTATTATCGAACTGTTTAACAAACACACGGACTTCGTTTGATGCATGCATATTTGATATTTTTGATAGCTGTTTCCTCTGCTTTGCTTTTGAGTGTATTTGTTTACATTTTTCTACACGTGGAGGTGGTGTGTAGTGTTCATTTACCACCAAATATTTTTTAAAGTTGCATTTTACACTTTTGGTTTCATAAACACAGACAAGTAAAGCTTTAATCATTATATTTTAATAAAACTTTAACCTTGCAAAATTAAAGAACATAAAATACAAATCCAGTAAGAATTTAAAAACAATCAATTTAAATCAGCACTTCAATTTAAATGACAGGAAGTCATAGAAATTGGTTTGCGCTTGCGTTCTAGACATAGTAACCGCTCATTCTGTTGTGCTTCATTGTCAACGTGTTTTTCCTCTAAAAGACCAATTTTCTGCATTAGAAATGGCTGAAACAACCGAAGAAAAGAAAGTTGATACATCAGAGTCAAAGCGTATCCACACATATCCGTTGATCAGAGTATGTTATATTGTTTTGTTTTGTTGAATTTATATTTACATTTCAGTTTTTATCAATTTTGAATGTGCATTCCAAAATGCTACAAAAATAAAAAAAACAATGAAAAGGCACTTGTTGCATGAAAACACAGAACAATATTTTCTGAAATGAGATAGGTCCAATGTATTCGTATAGTGATTGTTTAACTTGGCATCATCATTTCCACAATGTATTCACAATCAGGGTTATTGTTTAGACATGTATATATACATGCCCTGGACGCATGGAAATCGAGCTGGAAGCATCATTTTTGAAACCTGTGAGTCCCTGGGACGCATCCTGTTGTATCTCCTGAGTCCAAAACACATCGTTCCGGCCCCAAACCCATCCAGCCCCAAGTCATATTGATTTTGAAGGAATTTCATTTTGTGACAAATTTTAACACAATAAATGGAAATTGCAAAAATTGCATGACAACAGGCTAGTGAAGTATTGGAGTACCAGTTAAAGAACTATTTTAAATTGATACGAACAATTATGAGTGTTATTGTGTCTGTTTGTGTAGCAGCTTCAACATATTTAATATTAATATTAAAAATATGAAGGTTTTTTATACCATTATAAGTTGGAATGTCATGGCGATTTTTATTTTATTTAGTTCATTCACAGAATAGCTAAATAAATATTTACAGTCCAATGGACCTATAAAATTTAACTCATCATGATGACTTGTTTAATCAGACCATTAGTCTATTGGTTTGTTTATTCAACAATTGTCTGATGATTGTGAACTAAGGTAATGCCATTTGTAATCACTACATTCAATCAAATCCTGATTAATTGAATTAATCAGGATTTGACTGAATATTATTGAAGTTACGTAATCAATTTTAAGTTCATTCTTTATAACTTTAAGCACATTATATATGCTTATCAGTGCAATAAATACAAATTAATTTTTATAACACAATAATCAAGAAGGTCTTTATAGATGTCGAGGTCTAACATGTTGGTCACCACATAAGGAAAAGCCATTGTGATATTAAAAATCAACAACAAATGGAAGTTTTTAACAACCTTGACTGGCTATACAGCCCTTGCACGGTTGGTAAAAAATCGACTGCATTCTGTCTTCTCTTTTATATAAAGGATTCAGCAAATCAAACAACATTTCTCAATTTCAGAAAGGAGAAGGTCCGGTAAGGGCGGATTTGGGCCTCAAATTCCAGGTTCATCTATTCAAGCTAAAATATGAAAAATATTTTAAATATGTCAAAAACCATCACTTTTCAGATTTATTTGTCAAAAATGATAGTGGCAGCATTCTACTTTCCAGTAAATAGCTAAAAGATTACATACATTATCACAATTTTGTAAAACTGCTATATTTTGGGGTCAAAAAAAGAACTCAAAAGATGAATTACATTTAATATATATCTTTATTTTTGTTCCTTGATATTAAAATATTTTTTGTTGGGGCCATGTCGACTTTACATTTTGGCCGGATCGACATGGGGCCTGATCCACGTGGGACGGATCGACTTGGGCTGGATCGACCCGAAAGCCGTTGTTTTGACTAGAAAATTCATGATCAGGGACATAATAAATTTGATTTGACTCATCAGGACACATCAATCAAAAAGAGTTAAAAAGGCCAAATATAGTATGAAGTTAAACACATCAAAAATCCATTACTTACATAAATGAGTGATGCTCTCTAAACAAGAGAGTCCATCAGCTTATGATTTACACCTTATCGCTATTTGCTGCTACATGTATTACTGGAGCAATTGAACATCACAAATTATTAAGTACGGTATGCCTGGCATTCAAGTCTGTTATCCCTGACACTGTACATCCTAAATATTAATTTGTTTTGTCGGATTATAACAGTCATTGTTCAAACTTTATTTTCATTAACTACTGTTATGGTATCACTAAGCAAGCATATCTAATATATAGCTCATATCCTGCTAATGGGATTTTTATTACCAGTCAGCAAATATATGTGTACAATGTACATGTACATGTATATATGCAAATTATGAAATTGGTAAATTTTTTATGATTTATTTTTTTGTAGCATTCAGACATGAATGATGAAATGAAGACGGAAGCTATGGAATTGTGTGTGACTGCATGTGAAAAATTTTCTAATAATAATGAGGTAATTAAAAAACTAATCCTTAAGTGGTGTGACCAATTTACAATGTACTATAAACTTTTTGTACAGAAAAACAGTTTACCTGACAAAAAAAGAAAGTATCAAATTCCAAGATTTCAAGATTTATTTGAACACTTAGAAACAGATATATGTATAATATGAGGTCATTTATAATAGCATTACAACATAAACATGTCATGACTGTGGTATCAATAATATAGATATAGCATATAAATATAACCTATACCTTATTTTCCTCTGGAACATGTACAGGTCCACTGTAGTCTGTATAAATTGAATTTGCTTTACAAGAGTTGAATCATTAAGTTCAAGTGGTTCTATAAGAAATTGAAATTTTATTGATGCATCAATTATTCCAAGTTGAAGATTGAGAACCAGTCCAGTTCAAGGACAGGTTGAAAAAAAAATGCTTTCTGAAAGTCTCTAGTTGAGTCCATTAGAACAAATACCTTGACAGTAATTTCACTCTTGTCAACTTCAATATTAATAGATATACATGTATATAATAAATAATTTGTGGTATGAGTTCTAATAAGACAACTCTCCATATGCATCCAAGTCACAATTTGTAAAAGTAAACCATTTTAAGTCTTCAACACGGAAAAATCAATTTTATTTATTAAAGTTTCTCATGTGGTGTACTTCGTAGAATTCTTTCATGGAATCTGTATAACATACACTTCAATTTTTACTTTACAATCTCCTTTATATCAATGATCTAAGGCTTCTGTCCATTTAAATGTTAACTCCATTACTTGTAAAGTGGTACATGTACATATAGATCTCCCTTAAATAAAACCATACTGTATGCTGAAGGCGAATGCTAGTAGTTTATTTAGCTTTATTTGTGATATTATGATATTTATTTCATCTATATTGATTTGTAGGAGAACAAGAACAGGGTAGTCAATTAAGATATCTGTTCTTTTGTTGTTCATCTGAATTCTAATGCTGTCTATAAACTGGCTTGCCATAAAAGACATACATTTACATGTATATAAATAAAGTTATCATAGATACCTATGGCACACTCCGAAAAGAGTCTTTCTTTTCTTTTAAAAAATTAAATAACAAATGATTCTGTTGACACATATTTCTTTTGTTTTACAGACTGCAGCAAGAATGATCAAAGAAACAATGGACAAAAAGTTTGGTGCTTCATGGCATGCAGTAGTTGGTGAAGGATTTGGTTTTGAAATCACACATGAAGTTAAAAACTTATTATACATGTTCTTTGGTGGAAATATGGCCATCATAATATGGAAATGTTCATAGAAAATGACCTTTAATACAGAATTATAAATAACTATATACAGAATGAGAGAACTGGATGTGTGATATCAATTGTGATATTATATGTTTGTTATAAACGTTTAAAACATTCCATCGTTATCAATCAGAAAATAGGCAATATCAGTGTTGATACATGTATGTCGTGCAACACAAGGACATTTTATTTTGTGGTTGTACCATGAAACAGTAATGGTGATGATTTCAGTCTCCCTGAATATAGACAGTGAAGCATTTTAAAATTGATCTGGTCTTTAGATTTAATTATATTTCCTACAATAGTTCTTTGTTATTTTCAAGCTGTGATAAAAGTTGCCAGAAATACACATTTCATGTAGTTGTTATTTTACTGCATATGTCATGATACATTCACCTGATTTAAGATCTGTAAACATTATTTTATTTTATTGTACATGATAAAACTTTTTTTTATTCTAATTTATAAAATATGAAACTTCTTTAGGCTTTGTTATTCATGTTATTGTTGTATAGAATTAAAAAATATATATTTAATTTCGCCACTAATATTACAATCAATGTAGAACAATCTCTGACAGGTAGTGTTCCAATGTGATTTGACTCAGGCTTGTGACCTATAGTTGTTATTTTATGTGTCATTTGGTCTTTTATGAAGAGTTTTCTTATTGCCAATTATACCACATCTTCATTTTACTTTTTTCTAATTTGCTGTTGCTATTTCCTTACATATATATATATAAATAAAAGATTCAAGAGGACAAACAAATAATCAGTTGGTCAAATTAAAATAGACAACAATATATAACTACAACAAAGAAATGGCAAACAACAATACTGTCAATTAAAAAGCAATACACAGAAAACTAAATATGATACCCAAAAATAAGGGATAACTCAGGTGCTCAAGGAGGGTAAGTCACTAAGCTGTTTCTTCTACTCATGTGGCAACTGTCATGTTACACATTAAAAATTTATGATCTTAAGGAGACTCAAGGGTACAAAAAAATCCAAATATTTTCATTGCAAATTTTATATATTACAATATTTGTTCTTACATTATGATACGGTTTAAAAATCAATAAAAAAAATCAGCTAATTTTGGCCACTGATGACTTTTGAAATGTTTATGTCATTGATAAAGCTCTAAATTATCTCCCTTCTGTGAAAAAAATCCATTTATTGCATTAAAATTGAAACAAGCTTTTAAACTCCTCCATGACCTATATATATTTTATTTATTTTTTTCAATTGAAATGTACTAAAAACTCAACTTTTGTAAAATTTAAGCGATTTCTGTTATTTAATTCTTTTTTTTCTCCCTTTCGTTCAATAGAGCAAAAGTAATTTAACAAAAATGCATGCTTCTTTCAAAGGCAGATTTGTGAGCTTAAATGAACAGTGATCCCATCATTTATTTATTTTTTTCATTAAATATAGGAAAAAGTGTATTTATAGAAAAAAATTAGCGAAATACTATATTTGAAAAAAAAATTGATTAGGACCTGCGAGCCCCATTAAGTGGCCTTTTGTATTGATTCACATTTTGTTATTCGATGGGTAAATCAGGCAACTAGAAGTGAACAGTAACAGGACTAGCATGTATTGATCTCTATTTAAACTCTATAATCAAATGTCATACTTGAATGAAAAACTTTGTGTGTGTGTGTGTGTTACTTGTCACAGTTTTGTTTCTAGTTGAAAGCAGTAATTGTTCATATTCAAATTCACATTTACCTGGTTTTAAGCTCAACTGTTCCTGTGCTCTGTGAACCTTTGCATCACATAATGACATTCATCTGTAAACTTGTTTTCTAAACTTCTCTGAAACTGCTTAATGGATAGTTATCAGCACTGCAGATTGAAATTATGAAAAAAAATTGCCTACCTCAAATTTTGACACTTCTTTGTCATTGTTTCAAAAACTGGGTTAAAGATATATTGCAAAAATGATCAGCATGCAGTGATATTGTTTGCCTTAAATTTGTGTAGAATAAAGGCTTTTTTCCCCTGGGAAAGAATCCCAATTTGAAAAAAAATGGCTTAAAATTATTCCCAAAAAGACAACTTTTTTCCCAAACAGTGCAATCTCAGTAGTAATTGTGCATGAATACAAACTGAAAAACACTCATTTAAACATTTTTCATGCCTAAAATGACTATGTGCACATTTGAGAGTCTATTTATGTATCATCACTGACAAAATGGGGTCTTATATTAAAGCAGTGTTTTACTCTTGAAAATTGGTCTGTAATTGAAGTTTCAGTCAAATTCATGGTTATGGTAGATTAATAGTATACCGCCATCTTGGATTGTACAATCACAGTACAAAATCGGTCTAGTTATTTGCCTAAATCTGCAAATTTGGAGACAGATTTGCAATTCAATTGTTAGAAGTTTTTTCTATTTAAAGAAAACTTGTTAATTAACTGTATTATACAAAATATTTTAACAAATATCATTTTCTTTGGTTTTAAAATCATTTTTTTTAAATGAGCCCTTTAAGGGGAGATAACTCTTTTAGTATAAAATTTATACATGGCTAATAGGGAAAATTTTTATATTTACTTGTAGCAAGAAAACAAGTTCAGTGACACCATGTTTTCTTTTTATTTTCTTAATACATATTATGAAACCTTTCTTCTCACAATTTATTTCAAAATTTTTTATGCACACTAATGTGTTTTTTCATGAACAAACTAACCAAATTTTGGCAATTTTCAACGACTCATAGCTTGAAAAATAGCACGTTGACCCATACTTTTTATTAAATTTTTGAAAAGAGCATAGTAAAATCTTCATTTTGGCAAATTATAAAAAAATTCTGTCTCAAAAAATATATACTGGTGATCTACCTTAATTTTAAATTTTCCAATTTGATGAAAATGATGCATATTTTCCCAATAAAAAAAGGTAGAGGTAGCAGTGGCAGATCCAGAACTTTTCCTAAGGGGGGGCCGCTCCAGTCATGAGTCAATGATTCCCTATATAATCAACCAAATTTTTCCAACGCAAAGGGGGGGGGGGGGCAGGCCCCCCCCCCTGGATCCGCCTATGGGTATCACTGGCATGACATGTTGAATCGACCTTAAAACTTCAGATAAAACTAGTTTCCATTTTTAGCTCACCTGGCCTGAGGTTTTCTCATCACTTGGCGTCGGTCGTCGTTATCTTTTACAAAAATCTTCTCCTCTGAAACTACGGGGCCAAATAAAATCAAACTTGGCCACAATCATCATTGGGGTATCTAGTTTAAAAATTGTGTCCGGTGACCTGGCCAATCAACCAAGATGGCCGCCATGGCTAAAAATAGAACATAGGGGGTTAAATGCAGTTTTTGGCTTATAACTCAAAAACCAAAGCATTTAGAGCCAATCTGATAGGGGTTGATATTGTTTATCAGGTCAAAATCTATCTGCTCTAAAATTTTCAGATGAAGTGGACAACTGGTTGATAGGTTGCTGCCCCTGAATTGGTAATTTTAGGGAATTTTGCTGTTTTTTATTATTATCTTGAATATTATTATAGATACTGTAAACAGCAATAATTTACAGCAAAGTAAGACCTAAAAATAAGTCAACATGACAAAAATTGTCGATTGACCCCCTAAGGAGTTATTGTCCTTTATAGTCAATTTTTAACAATTTTCATAAAATTAGTAAATTTTTACTAACATTTCCCACTGAAACCAATCATTATAGTTAGGGATAATTGTACACAGCAAGAATGTTCAGTAAAGTAAGATCTACAAAGACATCACCATCACCAAAAACACAATTTTGTCATGAATCCATCTGTGTCCTTTGTTGAATATTCACATAGACTAAGGTAAGCGACACAGGCTCTTTAGAGCCTCTAGTTTTGAGTAACTGTTGTCTCTGAAATATTTTGATTTACCCCTTTATTCAGCAGGTATGGATGGTTCTAGTGAAAACTATAGATTAGACAGTTTTCCAGTTTGAATGGTTTCACACAAGTCATTGTGGGGGCCCTTTTATAGCTTGCTGTTCTGTGTAAACCAAGGCTCCATGTTGAAGACTGTGCCTTGACCTATAATGGTTTACTTTCATAAATTTTGAATTGGATGGAGAGTTGTCTCATTGGAACTCATACCACATCTTCCTATATCAGATTAAAAGTGTGAAATGTACAAAAGAGCAACACAACAAGATGTATCTTCTCTATAAAATGGAAAAAAATCTGGATTTCTGTTTTTTTTAATTATTGTCCCTTATGTATTGAATTTTCTAAATGCATTTTTTGGCTGTTATCGTGAGAAATTGAGTTTTTGTTGTTGTTTTTAACTACAGACTGGTGTTGAGTCATTAACCTGAAGAAATTATTAGCATGAGTGACAAGATCTGTCCACTCTGAATTCTGTTTTAATTATATGATGTTTGTATGTTTTTGTCTACAATTTTTCTTCTCAGTTTTACCCACCTGACCATCTTAGTTTGCTGTAACAACTTGTAAGTTCGGTTCATTTCAATGTTAAGTTCTGGTATTATGTGACCTAGGTGCGACAAAATGGTCATTATCATTAAAAAAATAAAAATAATAAAAATAATAAATAAACAAACTGTAAACTATTTTGGGGTTATTTTCTTGAAAAAGTATTACGGAGTTGGAGAAAATGTTAGCTGAAAAAGATCAGCCATATACGGTCAACAAATAAGTTCAGATAACTTAATTTGAAATCAATTGTCCCTAAATAATGACTTTTCTCCCTTTCTGCGTATTTTATTTTATGTTAAGAATTATACAAGTGTGGATACAGATCAGTGTGGATAGTATGAAGAATGATTGACAGTGTTATCTGACAAAAAAATGCTCTGTTTTCACAATAGTGTTTTATTTTAAACCGTGGTGCACAGTGACAGTTAACCTGTAGCAAAAACTTAAAAAAGCAGTTTCTTTATTTAGTATTTAGTTTTAATGCTCAAGACTGACAGGAGGAGACAATTCATGGGTGTACAATGATCATCTGATAAAATATGTTCCACGACATTGAATTTGGATAGCAGCAAAATCTCAAAGGAAGAGAGTAACACTTTAGGTAATTTTGACATGATTTGATTTTAAAAGAGGGTTGAAAGATACCAGAAAGACATTCAAACGCATAAATGTTTTACATTAGTGATTTCGTGGCCTTTTGTAGCTGACTACGCGGTATGGGCTTTGCTTATTGTCGAAAGCCGTACAGTGACATGTAGCTGTCAATTTCGGCGTCATTTTGTCTCTTGTGGATGTCTTATTGGCAATCATAACACATCGTTACATATTGACAACGTCATGGCTAAAAAGGGAAAAGAGAGCAGACAAACAATAGTACACAAAACATAACATAGATAACTAAAGACTAAGCAACACGAACCCCACTAAATCTGGAAGTTATATCAGGTGCTCCGAATTGGTAAGCAAATCCTTAATGATATGCAAAGTGGTATCTGAGAAACAACTGCATGCATATACTATTTGAATAGTTCTAGTAATGCTCCTTTGTGGTGTTCATTTCTTACTTGGGTTTATCTACACACAAAATGTAAGCCCATCAATTTCATAAATCTGAAAATATTCCTTATGGATTTCTTTGTTCTTAATAAGAGATGATCGAACCATGCTACTGTAGCATTTACACTCTAGAGCAATCGACCAACTAATAGTGTATCGCCTAGTTGGTCGATTGCTCTAGAGTCTAATGAATATAGATATCGTTAGTTTGATGCTCGTCGGGTCGGTCTTGTCAGCTTTATCTATGATTGTAACACACAGTACATAATGTATTATGGCATTCTTTATTTGGCCTTTCAAGTAAACATTTTTTGATTCGATTTGATGTGTTTTTAGTAGACGAAACGCGCGTCTGGCGTAAATATAAAATTTTAATCCTGTATCTATGATGAGTTTATCTAGTATACTATAACCGTAACAAATGGGTTATAGTTGTCAGTCTCATAGATGATATACATTTTATTCAGCTACATTGTATATTGTTTTGTGTCATAAAGACTGATATTTTTACTTACGATGCAGTCACATCAAATAGTATTTTAATTATATTCGACTATAAATTATAGGTGACAAATTTACGACAGACGTTCTCCATCGGGTATCTTACCGTTTCGTGTTGTGAACTACTGTATGCATGGTCTAAATGATAAAGAATTGATATACTAACAGTCGGATACTAATTAAGTCTCATTCAGTTAAAATGATTCTGTGTATTAGCTTTTTAGACATTCAATTTGATAAATGACTCTAATGCCTAGGGAAGATACGGCTTATACTTTGTTTGAATATCATCACTGAGACAGGAATTCATTGATTATTTATTATAATTTCGATTATCAACAAGACATGAGATGATCGATGCACTTGTATCGTGATCCCAGGACATGTATCATTGTTATATAACATACTAAAATCGATCCCAATTAATATTGCTTTCGTTTTTCTGCATCCATCTCAACTACATATATAGGTGCATTCATACTTATTCGCTAATGTGACAGTATGGCAAGCCGTTTTACTATTTATTCGAATTTCAAGATATCTCCTATAATATATAAGATATCTCCTTTAATATATATTATATCTTATATAATTTCATTTTTATAAGATATCTCATATATTATATAAGATATCTCCTAAAGTTTATAAGATATCTCATAAAGTTTATAAGATATCTTATATACTTTATAAGATATCTTATAAACAACTTTTATATAAGATATGTTATAATTTATAAGATATCTTATATAGTTTATAAGATATCTCAAATTTTGTGAGATATCTTATATAAAGACAATTATATAAGATATCTTATAAACTTTAGGAGATATCTCTTATAATATATAAGATATCTTATAATATATAAGATATCTTTTATAATTTCATTTTTATGAGATATCTTATATATTATATAAGATATCTTATATACTTTATAAGGTATCTTCTAAAGTTTATAAGATATTTTATAAATCATATGAGATATCTTATAAACAATTTTAATATAAGATATCTAATATAATTTATAAGATATCTTATATAGTTTATAAGATATCTTATATAGTTTATGAGATATCTTATAAAGACAATTATATAAGATATCTGATAAATTATATGAGATATCTTATAAACTATATGAGATATCTTATAAACTATATAAGATATCTTATAAACTATATAAGATATCTTATAAAGTTTATGAGATATCTTGAAGTAAGAAGAAATAGCAAAACGGCTTGCCATATGACAGTGTTATATATTTTTTATCATAATATCAGAGACACATAATACATTTTCTCCAACTCTATGGAAATTTATCCCTTTCCGAACCCATTATATAAAAAAATTTAATCAACGTGTGGTTGCTGGTGATCTCAAAAGATCATTGGATGATTTTGAGGGTCATGACCTTTTTAGCTAACTGAATGAATCAAAATACGATAACAGGTGTTAATGAAATTGACAACTTCGTGCAATGTGAAAGGCACTCGAAGGGGATTTTCGGTTAACAAAAAAAGAAAAAGTCTTTTTAATCATTAGAGAAACAGATTCTTACATAGTTACTCGTGGATTATCGGATTTATCCAATCTCGATAGTTAAATTATAAATTTTAAAGTCCTCGCCGAGGCGGCTCGGACTTTAAAATTGATAATTTAACTATCTCGATTGGATAAATCCGATAATTCACTGGTATCAATGTAAGAATCTATATATATATGTATACTTCTTAACAAGTGACAACTCTACGATAAATCTATGCCTTGGATTTAAAGACTTCATACTTTGTAGATGATTATGTTATGGAGTTTATGTCTGTCACATAATGTCTATTGGCCTCAACCTTTTAGTACTCTTAATTTCTCTCTAATTTGAGTAATAGGATGTCATATTTGGTATAAACGTACCTGGAAATTACGTATTACATCAGACAGTTTTTACTTGACCTAGACCTCATTTCATGAATCGGTGAACAAAGTCAAGTTTTCGTGATCAAGTCCATATAAAACTTAGTTCATATAAGCAATATGTCTACTATATTTGTTGTATGGAATATTTTTTAAAGTAAACATGTCCATCTTGCAGGTGTCAGGTGACCTTGACTTTCTTTTCTTGCGGGTTCAGTGGTTTCAGAAACGTTTTTGTATTTGGTCTGTCTTTCTAACACTTCATGGCTAATGCAATAGGTCAACTATATTTGGTGCATGAAAATATTTTTAGATGTACAGGTCAGTCTGGCATGTTTTATTTGACCTTGACCTCATTGTACGGTTCATTACTCAAAGCTTTCCACGACCTATTTTCCTGAATCATTGTTCAAACACGTTTTCCTTGTTGATTTTGTTTCTTAGATACTTAATGCAAAAGGTCATCTTTATTTAAAGCATAGAATCATATTCAAAACAGTGTGGTCCTGGCCATTGATTGACCTAAATTATCCCATTGACTGGGATAGATTAAGTGAACGTTTGTCGGTAACGACCATTGCTCACTTCTTAATTATTATAGAATTTAAACTGTGGGGTCACCATAGGTTCTTAACGCCTTTAATAATAAAATAATTCGAAAAATTATTCAGGAATAACCTTTATGTTTTGATTTATATTATTGATATAAATCAACACATTGCATTATTCCGGATTAGTTTTTCGAATTACTTTATTAAGGTGTTGAGAACCTTATGTGACCCCACAGATTCAGTGTCTTTAGCAAGTACATAGTGAGCAGTGATTGTTACCGACAAACGTTCACCTAATCTGTCCCAGTCAATGGGATAATTTAGGTCGCCAATCAATGGCCAGGACCACACTGTTTTGAATATGATTCTATAATGATTGTAAGATGTACACCAGAAAGGTGTGCATCAGTTATAAACACATTTATACTAAAACCAGTTGTTGGCATGAAATGGGTTATGTTCTTCTCATATATTTTATGATGGTATGATACTATCACACCTAACAGGCAGAATTGTGCTCGTTTTTTTATATGATTAAGACATAATCTTTCAATCAGTTTAATTTAGGTCTTGGGCTGGAATGTGGTCCTGTGCATATTGCTGGGCGTTTCTTTTTTCTACATTGGCAAGAAGTATGGGGGGATAATTTAGATCTCACAAAGCATGTTTAATAACCCTGCCATATGTTTGGGCCTGTCCAAAGTCAGAGTCTCTAGCCTTTGTTAGTCTCGTTTTTTTTAACTATAAGGTATATTTTGAGCAGGGATTCATAGTTCTGTGATATACAGAGTTCTGGAAGATTGTTTTGACCACTAAAGCATAATTTTGGTATTTTGTAATAAAATTAAGTGAGGACCAGCAGATTTTCTCCAAAGACCACCAGTGATTTTTTTTTTTTGAGAATTCTGGGTACCGATACATTTTCTGGACTTTCATTAAAAGGAGTAAAGAGGATTACAATACTGATAACCAATGTAATAAACATTACTAAAACAACTCAATACTAATACTGTACCTTTAATATTAATTGGCAAAGTAAGTGACAATAAATAAAGATTGTATGGAACACATTTTATGGCCAATTAACATCATATGACTGTTTAAAGATTGTAAACTAGCACTTCATTGTGGTAATATAACATTTGCACAGATAAAATGAACAACAGTTAAAGACATTGTTGAATAAAAAGTATAAAAAGATATTCCCCTATAAAAATAATGAAAATAATAAGTGATTAAAAGCATTAAATTCAACAGAAATATCTAAAGCACATTTAAAGCAATATATAGAATTTTTGGTATAAGAACTTTGTGAATGTCCTAAATGAATATGATAGAAACATTTCAAAAATGAACATAGCACTTACTACCTATACAAAGCAGCAAACAATGTGTGTAGCTAACAAGAGATTGTACAAAATATAATATGTTCTTGTATGAAAATTGAAAGCTTTGTCTCCTATCAAGGGGAGAGAGTAAGACATTTTTCCATGATATCTTTCTATGAGATTACTCTCTGAATATCCACTTTCTCATATATATATGTTAACATAGGTATTATAGTGCATGAAAAATTTACAACAATGTTTACAATACATTTATACTTCAGTATGAGAGCTTTTACACTAACTATCGCATTCAACAAAATAATTTACCCTGGCATAACTATATACTGGAAAGTTTTGAATACAAAATATATATAAAACTTAATTTGTCCAATTTAATTATGAAAATAAATTATGGAGCATATACATATGTACAGTCATAAAATTGTTTATCTATCTTGGTACAGCTAGAGCTGGCTGTCAAGGTGATCCCATATTTAATCCTTGTGATCATGCTTTACTGTTACAATATTGTGAATATCAAACAAGCAATTAAAAGTAATAAAATTTGAAAATAATATTTTAACTAGTACAAACTAAAATAATATAATGAATTAAGTGTTGAATATTTTAAACTGATAACAAATTCTACATTCCTGAGGTTCAGAGTACTATCAATACTTATACACCAAACGACCTTGAACAAAATTCAATCATTGATGAGTATATTATCATAAAATAAACAGATATGTGATAAAATTAAAGTTCACACTACAAAGTACACCTTGACAGTCGGGTTACTGGGCCATTTATTAAAAGTTTAATATGTCCTTATTTTTAACAGATCTTACTACTGCAGTAATCTAGTCAATGTAAAATGATAGTAACATTTTTATGGTGAATGATTTGTTCATGTTAATACAGATCAACTTACAAAGGTTTAATTTAAAAAGCCAAATATCTAAAGGTGGATTTTTAAATCCATGTGTTTTTGCCAAAAACATGATTTTTTTTTATATTGGCTATTGGTCCTAGTAACACATGTCATTTTAAGATTTAAAAGTTATATTATTCTTTAATTGGTACCGTACAATGTACCTCAAATAATAAGTTACAAGGCTACAGGCATGCATGCAGTTACAGAAAATGTGTTTTTTAAATGTTATGCAAATCTCCAGAATATGATAATTACTTGTATAGTATTAAATATTGTTCATCCCTTTGTCATTAACATTCAGTTCATGATACCCAGGGAGTAAAGTAAGCATGCTGTCTTCTTTTTTATGTCCTTTGTTTTAAATAGAAGGTTTCAACTTTCACTCAATGTTAATAAAAAGTGTGGTTAAGAATTGTGATATGAAATACACCTTACACCAAATAACCCAAGCAGAGTCAATCAGTGTATTTGATATCGCTGGACAAACTACTCTTAATGTGCCCTAATAACATAGACATTGTATCATCAGACATGAGAACAGAAAAACATGCAAATTTGAAAGTTGTCTTTGAGGCAGATGCATGTCAATGTGATCATTTAAAGAAAAATGCACACAAATTGGAAAATTTTTGTTTGTCAGAATGAATATTTAAAGGTTGAGGTATTATTACCATTTACAATGCAAGTCTGTACAAAATGAATTTACAAGAGTCATAACAGTTCAATTTAATACATTCTATCAATACTGATGAATTCAGAGGCAGATTTAGCCCTCCCACCCCCCCTTTTCAGAAAAAAATTTGGTTGCTTATATAGGGTATCACTGAAGCATGCCGATATCGGGCCCCCTCTTAGGCAGTCTTTGGTCCCCAACTTATGAAAATTTCTGGATCCGCCACTGGAATTCATTTGGATTCAAGTAAAAGGCCATTTACAATCATCAGCTTTAAAGCAAATGGAGCATGTTAAAAGACATGCATTTATCACATTTGTAGTCATGTAAAAAACATTGTATACCGGTAGTCAAATGTGATTTGGGTAAGAATTGAATACATGAATATCTAAAAATTAACAAAAACATGCAAACAGAAACAACACCCCAAAAACACTAGGCAATTATGGCAGTTTTTGGAAATGTACTAGCTGAAGTAAAAATAAAATGAGAATATAATTCATTAATTATGTTAATATCGATTAGATTAATAAATATGTACTAGATATTTGAAATAAAGGGAACTGATATGTGCGATGCTACTTAAAACTAAATAAAGTCCCCTCTCTTTTAAAAATAAGTCTTTAATTGACCTGATCACCTTTTTGTGTGAAGAATAACTTCTATTTCAGGAGCTTCACCATGATACAAAATTAAAGAATGAAGGAAAATATAATACTGTGAAATGCTACAAATTATTTAATATCACTATATGAAATGCCATTTTAAGTTCTAAATCAGCCTTATTCAAATGTTTTATGACACATATACAAATGTATGTAAAGAAAATAAATTCATTATTAAAATCTTATTACATCCAACACAACTTATATTAATGACTTGTTTTCAATATGAATAACAATTAGAAAAGATACATGTACATGTTTGTTTATCAACTCTTTTTATTCACAACAATTAACTAATAACTATAATACAGTATTTCCCTAAAATTTCCTACAAAAAGTTTAAGAACAACCTATTACATGAAAGATGTTCTAATTCTTGTTCTTCAATTAGAACCCAGCAATTTTGAATCAAAATATCGGCCTTTTTATTTTAGTTGCCGATTCTTTACAAATTTAAATCCTTTTCCTCTAGAATGCCTGTAAAGGGCATAAGATCCTTGATAGATGTTCATCTTGTATTTTGACATACAGTGCACATGTCCGAAAATATGCGAAGAAAAATATACCATACAACTTATTTTTTGAGTTTTTTTTAAGATTTCATGGAAAAAATCAAACTTGCAAGTACAATACACCCAAAGTTCAACCTTTTTTCAAAAACCAAAAGAATACAAGATTACTTGATTTTTTTCTTTAAATTTGACAGCAGTCAGTACACATTTAATTGCAAAAGAAAATGTTGAGTTCCATATGCTATTAAATTTGAAATCCCAACTTTTCACTTTTTGGGCTCTTATAACCCATAACAGCCATGACAGTGTAATCTTTAAAAAGAAACATTATGGATATTTTCCTTTGCAAATGCTTTCGAGGTCAAATAAAAAATTTGATGACTTGAGTGAAGTTTTTCACACTGGAGAAGGTACGATAAGGCCTGTTTTTTGCCAACCCCCCCCCCCCTATTTTCTCATTTTTCAAATTCTGCTCTGAATGACAAAGGATTTTTTTTTATTTCAATGTCATTAACACGGTTTTAACTGTCTTAATTGACGTAATTTTCTCCAGGTCATCTTATCATACCTTGTCCTTTTAATACTTCTAGTAAAAGCAACTTAGCGAAAACAATGTGTTATATTTTGATACAATACTATCAACACTTGCTTCTGTATCTTATGCCCTCAACTCACAAGTTTTCTAAATCAGATACAACACATGTAATTTGTTTTGGTTACTACATAAAACATACAGAATATAAATGACTAATGAGTAATGTAAGGATTTCACATGTACAGGAATTTAATAATTATAGATTGTAACCTTAAAAACCAGCTTAAACATGTGTTATGACAAATGGCTTGTAAGTAAACTAATCTGAGATGCTAATGAATAAAAAAGTTGTTCCCGATCAGAAATGATTACATGATCAAAATATACATGATATATATATATATGCATTTACTCGATGTTATTAAACATGCATCAAATTATACAAATGGTTCAAGTTTCACATGACCGTCATGACCATGTACATATAAATATAATAATGTTAAAAATGTATGCAAATAATAGTTCCATATCGAAATCTAAAATGTCACTATACAATTTAAGTGCAATTGATACATTTCCAATTTGAATGTGGATCTGAAAGTTCCATTCTTGGAATGTCATGACACACTCCAAATAAAGGACCAAACTACATTTGTAGCATGACTAGTATATAAATAAACTTATCCACAAAATGTACAGTTAAATCCCAGAAATTTGGGAGCAGTCTGGGCTAGGAGAACCCTGTTTTGTGTTAACCTATTGACAATGTTTCATATTGTTTTGCCCATAATAGTTACCAGAAGAAAAAAAAATATTTGTCTGACTACATTTTGTACATGCACTTGGTATATATATGGAAAAATTGAATTACTATACATTGTCTCTTTCTTTCTGCACACCCCATCTCTGTAATGTATTTGCAGCACACCACATATATGGGGTTTTAGCTTTTCTTTTCTTGTGTTTAAAAAAGTACATTTACATTGAAAGCAGTTTTTAGATGTCTACCTTGACTAAACAGAAACATGTACATCTCAGTAAAGAAAATGAAGGTACATTTGTACTATCATAAATCATGACAAATAATAAAGTTAAAGCTAATCTATTACATGTCAATAAAAGGGAAGGAAATCAACGCAAACGATTTTGTAGACACAAAATACATGTACCAAGTGCATATAGAGTAATTATGAAATGTAGACTTACATATGTACATGTAAATGATTAAAAAAAACAGGAAATAACTAATAAACAAATCAATTAATTAGAAATTAACAAAAATAAGTGTGTAGCGTTAAATGTACACAATAATTAAAGCTTTATCAAATAAATCAACAACACTTCCAATCAAAACAAATAAATAATTTGCAAACAATATGTAGTCTTGTTTATTCAGGTTGGCCTGGGCAAGGGAGTACTCATAAACAAAATAGGATTATCCTTCACAGTGCCCCTTAATCCAATACATGTATTTCTCACAAATAAAGTCAAATTTTATTGATTCACCTACTAGTACTGTTTTCAGCAGAAAGAAATGCATGTGCTTTGAGCATTTTTTTGGTACATGTCAAATTAAATAATATCTAATCATACTGGGGCCCCAGGGTTAACCGAGTAACAGGCTTTTAACTGGTGCTTTGGACAGGATTTTTTTCTTTTTTTTCATTCTCATTTTAATACGATCCGGACAGATAAGTTAATTGCATGTTAATAAAATGTTGAAATGAACAAAGTACATGTAAGAAAGGAAAATATTTTTTGGTTGGCTTACTTTGGAAATAATTCCCCATTGAATCAATTATGTAACATTGTATGAATATCACAATAATAAAACTAGATATGGATTGCATTATAATGAATGATTAATTAATACTGATAGAGATCCAATATATTCCATGTACAAAAATCTTAATGTATGTGCATGTAATAAGTTCCCTGAAAAAATGCGATCTTAAACACATCTAAAATTCTGTAATTTGTTATGTTAACATTTGTTACAATTGAAGAAAAACAAGTTTGGAATTGAAAATTTAGTATTTAGTAAGTTCAATTAAATATGCAATGTAGCACTTTTTTGCATCAATTTGCTTTTACATTGATGTACAATGTACATACATTTGTAAGCTTAAAAATAAATTGTCCCTTTCCCCAAAATAATCACGATAGAAAAAAAGCACTAATCAATCTTGCAAGTTCAACATTTGTATAGATGAATATAACACATTTATCATGTTTATAAATACAAACAAGTGTTATTGTTATATCATTTAAATAATGCCAATAAAGAAGGATTTCATGATCTCTTCAATACAATATGCATGTCATTCAATGTGAGAATTTGTAGACGTTGTTAAATCTTAAACATAAAAGAGTAATATTGTGTTTTTTTCAAGTTCACATTATAGACACTTCAGCACAATTCTAATGTCAATATCATTACTGCTCCTTCACATGCTGTTTTGGCTTTTGTACAACATATGTTGTATAGAAGAAATGAGCAAAGAGAACAAAGTAACTGCAGTACATTAATACACTATAGCGTATATTAGTGTAACTGTGTGCACAATAGGATCCTTGGTCCAATACCCTGTACGCTAAAATGTTAATAAGTAAGCCCATGATCATTTGCAGAAGTTGAAGGAATGTTATTCCCATATTGACCCATTTTGGGATATTGACTCTCATGGCTCTTAATGCATAGTAAGAATACATGATGGAATGGACTGTATAATTCATGGTCATGAACCATCTTCCAGAAGCCATTTTCTGCGGATAGGTGTACCAAACATATATTAGGACAGTGATGTGATGAAACCAGTGGAGGAAGATCAATGGCTGTTTTCTTAGCACTATAAACAAAGTGTCACCTAGTTCCAACACCTTAGATACGGTGAATAGAAAACACCAAAAGCTAGTAACTCCTTCGAAATAAGACGGCACACAAATGGAATATTCAAGACTATGATTTTTAATGGCAGATATAATTTCAGGAACTGTCCTAATGGCTCCAAAAATACTGAAAATCGCTAGTCCTCCACTCCATGTCGCCAGGTAGGGTCTAAGGTCAAATCGCCGGCGGTTTGACATGACATGCTTTCCTCCAAAAATAATTATCAGATAGACTGCTGAATATATAAAGCTGTCCGACCAATGTTCTCTCATATATCGATTAAATTCATTTTCATTAAATTGTTCCTCAAAATCAAATACATACGAATAATTATGTGCACCCATCTTTAATCTTTCAATTTCCCTACAACCCAGTCTCCGGCATGTATGTGTGGTGGGTGTTGGTTTGTGTACACGAGGTTATTGCCGTGACAGAATAGGAAAAATTTGATTGGACAATAAGAACGACTGATCATACATTGTCCAATCAAATGTAATTTAACAGAAAACCTTGTCCTACACATTGAATCTATGTATTGGTATTGATTATCATGGACAACTTATATTTTGCCAGGAAAAAATACAGATATTACAGTACAGTTTAAATTTTCTAAAACATATTGCAGATATGACATCAAAAGAAGGTTTTATTTGGGGTGAAACTTTGTCCTGAAATGAGGTCATTGACTATCGACCTATATTTTGACCTTATTGAAAAAAGGGGGTGTTTTTTTTAACCATTTTTACCTCAATTATGAAAGTCTGCCCCCAATGCAACATGGCTACAAACGTTATGGGCCCTATTTATTGCCTTCTTTTATTTTAGGGGTCCCAATGACCAATAGAGATCAAAAATCTTTTGTGGATAGTTGTCCTATACACCTTATCGATATTTGTCCAACATTACTGGATATCACACAGGTTCCCGTAAAATTTTGACGTCATAAAACAAAATATCTGACGCTATAATTTAAAAGTGATTGTTGTATGCGTCAAAAGGTCAAGCGGCCGGGTCAGCCGGCCGAGTAGGCTAATAGTGATAAGGTGTATTAGCAATCATACCACATCTTCTTTTTTACATGTAACCCGTAGCCTTTATCCTCTTCTTATTGGTTTTCGTTTTTATCAAGAATGCATTGTGACCTCACAATTCCATTGAAAAAACATGCATAGTACAAATTCATATGACGTACCAAAACCTATGAGTGAGCGATACCCTAAAAATAACCTAAATCTTACCCATACACCTTATTCATTGTTATATGTCGGCCATAACTGATCATCACACAGTTTCCTGTTAAATTTAATGTCATAATAGAAGGTATCTGACCCCACAATGGAAAAGTGATTGTTGTATGATATCAAAAGTTCAGGAGAAGCAGACTCTCGTGTCAATTACTGAATTAGCGGCAAGGATTTCAAAATAGCAATAGAGGTCGGTCATTTAAAGATGTATCCACCGTATAATATATATCAAAAGCAGCATGTGATTCCGAGCTTTAATATTATGTACTTTCAATAATGCAAATGGGCATGTGATTAATTTTTAATCTAAAAATTAACAAAACAATTAGGAAATATTGAATTCTGTGGAACATGTAAACCAACTTTTAAAGGTATTCTAACTGACATAAGGGGCTGCTCAAGTCATGCCTCAGTGATTCCGTATATAATCATATAATCAACCAAATTTTTCCAACGAAAAGGGGGAAGCACCCCCTTTCCCCTTGGATCCACCTATAGAATGTGTGATTGTTTCGAAGAAATTCCAATAATATTTTTTTTAAATAAAGCAAAACGGATAAAATTAAAAACAACATGTTTAGTAATTTCTTGGGTCCGAAGCGCTTTTCTGGATTTACCTTCATCAGAAACACTCAAGTCAAAATTTAAAATCCGAAGATGTATAAGTACCGAAATCGTTCAAGAGTTATATGTCAATAATACCTAAAATAAATAGCCAAAATCTATCTAAAGCCAACTTTGCCAGAGGGGGATGAAACCTTAGTTTCTTTATAACTTCAAAATTTATAAACGGTTATAATGGTCTTAAGCTCTGGATCACATAATATTTTTTTATATATCTGCAGATGCAAATACGTCAATGTATAGGATACGGTTGATATGCTTTTAAATGACCGACCTCTATTATTAATCAGGTGCTCTAACCATAACACTACTGCCCTTACCATAAAACCTAAACCTAACCTAAATCAAAATTGTTTTTATGAGAAAAGAGAAGCTTTAATTGCTTTTTTGTACAGCACTGTGACTGAAAATAAACTGGTTTCGGGAACATAACTATGTCATACCAGCAGGTTGCTAATACCTGATTTGTCAAATTAAATATCTTACAAGCTGAAAGGCTATTCAGGTTTTAACTAACTTCTTGCAATTGTGAAAAAAATCCAAATATGACTGAATAAAAGAACATTCCATTCATCACCAAATGGTACAAAAATGGGGCCAATTGCATTCTCAATTTCACCAACCATTATACTGTAAAACACTTCAATTCAAATAAACCACACTTAATTTGTTCATATTGCATGACAAAATATATCTATTTTATAATAAAACTTGTTTAATTTATTGAGCAGTTTCGATAGTTTTTTCAGTCAAAAATTTGGAGATGTCTTGTAAAGTCTGAGATTTTATCAATTTTGTATTGAAAAACCAATCAGATTCATTTTATCATTAGATATACTGTTCACAGGTACATGTATAACCTATGTATAAAGTTTGAATTTATTCACCATCCAGTTTATTTCCTACAACACAATGCCTATATAAATCTTATTACGTCACCTCAGTTAACTTATAAATATACTGATGTCGTTTAGGGTGCTAGACAACTCAGACTGTCTACAAAAAAGATAATTCAGACCATCTATAAGGGAGCTGAGCAACCATTTAACTTCAAGGTTTCATAAGGGAGCAACCATTTAACTTTAAGGTTTAAAAAGGGAGCAACCATTTAACTTCAAGGTTTAAAAAGGGAGCAACCATTTAACTTCAAGGTTTAAAAAGGGAGCAACCCAATCGGAACTACTCGGCCTTTCTGGTTGCACGAAGAAATAACTGCATAGCGAGAATGGCCGAGTAGTTACGATTGGGGAGCAACCATTTAACTTTAAGGTTTTATAAGGGAGCAACAATTTAACTTCAAGGTTTAAAAAGGGAGCAACCATTTAACTTTAAGGTTTTATAAGGGAGCAACAATTTAACTTCAAGGTTTAAAAAGGGAGCAACCATTTAACTTTAAGGTTTCATAAGGGAGCAACAATTAAACTTCAAGGTTTAAAAAGGGAGCAACCATTTAACTTTAAGGTTTCATAAGGGAGCAACAATTAAACTTCAAGGTTTAAAAAGGGAGCAACCATTTAACTTTAAGGTTTCATAAGGGAGCAACAATTAAACTTCAAGGTTTAAAAAGGGAGCAACAATTTAACTTCAAGGTTTAAAAAGGGAGCAACCATTTAACTTCAAGGTTTAAAAAGGGAGCAACCATTTAACTTTAAGGTTTCATAAGGGAGCAACAATTAAACTTCAAGGTTTAAAAAGGGAGCAACCATTTAACTTCAAGGTTTAAAAAGGGAGCAACCATTTAACTTCAAGGTTTAAAAAGGGAGCAACCATTTAACTTTAAGGTTTAAAAAGGGAGCAACCATTTAACTTCAAGGTTTAAAAAGGGAGCAACCATTTAACTTCAAGGTTTAAAAAGGGAGCAACCATTTAACTTCAAGGTTTAAAAAGGGAGCAACCATTTAACTTTAAGGTTTAAAAAGGGAGCAACCATTTAACTTCAAGGTTTAAAAAGGGAGCAACCATTTAACTTAAGTCTGAGTCAGAATATCTTTCATCCAAATGAAGAATTTATTTTTTTAGTTTTTTCAACACTATCAATAAAAAAAATTCACAACAAGTTATCGTTAAAATCTGGATTCAGAATATTTTTATTGTTATCTGCAAATCCACAATATTATTAATTTTTTTATCAAATTGGGAATCAGAAATAAACATCAGTAAAAAGCCTATAGAAATTCCACAAATGATGATCAACAGAAAAGGAAAAAGAATAATTTTAAATAGTATATTTTTTACAAAGTGAAGGATGCAGGCTCTTGAAAGCCTCTTGTTTCGTGAACATGATCATTGATATTTAAGCAATAAGAAAAGCTCATAATTGTTTTTTATTATTTCTTTTAACCATGTATCATATAAATCATACTGAAATTAGAACAAATGCTTCTTTGATATTAATCAGAATTTCATCTGTGTCACTGTGTACTTTGACACATTCATAAAATATATAAAAAGTGAAAACCAAGAAGTGGTTGCAAACTATTCTTTTATAAGTAGCATTATGTTTTACTGGACTAGTTTGATTATTTTGTTAATAAAGGACATATATTTCTGGATCATACTCCTCATCATGCTCATACTGTAGATTCATACGATTTTTTAATAATTTTTATTTAATAATTATACACTTTCAAGTATGGGACGGTGAGTATGTTCAAACCCTGAGCATGTCAAACTCAACACTTTGAAATTAGTGTTTGCTGCTTGTCCTCTAAGCATAAGGTATTAAGGTGTAAGAGCAAAGACTGGTTGGCTCAGAGTCAGAATAATGTGCTCCGAAATACAAAAGCTGTCTGAACTGTGGTGCTAAAAACCAAATGCTAAAATTCCCAAAATATAATGAGGGGGGATAGGACTTTTATTGGCACTCCGGGATTGGGTGTTTTTAAGCTCGGGATCCGGGAATTCTTTTTTTTTAATTTGTGGACCTCAGGATTTTGTGTTTTTAAGCCAGGGATTTCGGGATCTGGTATTTTTAAGTCCAGGATTTCGGGATCAGGGCCCCTCCTACCCTCCCTCTATAATTTAAATTTGTGAAGTTTATAAAGAGCAACACAGAAAACACAAAAACATTCTGTTGCAAAATAATAACCCTTTCCTCCATAATGACGCCTTTTGACGCCACCCCCTTTACTCCATAATGACGCCTTTTGACGCCTGTGTAGTACCTCAGTTGAAACACTTCGACTACAAAGTGTCTACAGTTGACTTAATAAAGTTTGTATCCAATATGAAAAGGAATATCATAGGAATATCTGACTTAAATTTATTTGATGAAATAGTTGTTTTTCATAATGCTTTTAATACTTCAAATCATAAGTTCAGCATTTTATCAAAAAAATCCTATGCGAATCAAGTATGCAAAAAAAAAATTTCAATGGAGGAAAGGGTTAAAGTATTCATTTTTAAAAACATGATTAATGGAATATTAAAAAAAAATAATATATTAATGATTTTAAAATTGTGTATTGCTTTTTTTCTTTATAGGTATTATTTATATGTTGATGTTGATACAGACAGTTTATTCAGAAAATTTGCAAAATGACCAAACAGATGTTAAACCAGAAATTCTACAAAATAACGAGGAAAGTGGAAGCATATTAACAGTTGATGTTGGACAGGGGGTTGATAAGAATCACATCGATACAGAAGGAGGTAATCCTGATCTTTCTCAAAATGAGGATATTACACAGAAAAATGAAGATACCAGCGAAGAATTAAAGGAAAAGGAATCTGGAAGTTCTTTTTCATTTGGGAATATATTGAAAAGTTTTGTAGATCCAATATTTGAGGAATCTGAAAAAAAACATAACTTGGATCCAGAGAAAGAAAATGTGACAGCCGTTAAAAATGAAAGCGTAGTACAAAATGAAACAAGTATTGGCATTTTAGAAATCCCATTGATAGACAGAGACTTGAATCGAACTGAGAAAAAGACAAAATTTCAATGCATCAGTAGAAATATGACACTTGAAAATATCACATCAGAAGTTCAAATTATAAATAACACAAGACTTTTGCAGATTTTAAATTTTGAACAGAATGACACATTGTCAGACTGTGTTTTGGTTATGTTTTATGCACCATGGTGTAGATTCTGTTCCAAAGTAGCACCTAGTTATAATGCTCTAGCTAGAGCCTTTCCAGAGTTAGATGTTGTGGCAGTTGATGCAGCTCATTTTAGCAAGTAAGTAGATTACCTTCTAGTGGTGATTTATGATTTGTGATATAAAATGTCAGTATATGGGTACATGTAATTGGAATTGGTGTAATACCCAAAACATGTTCAGTGAGTTCATGAATTAATTATAAATTACCCTTATGAAAATTGAAACCTTTTTTTTTATTCCTAAATTTATATATGTACTTGTTAGAAAATTTAAAAGATTATGATTTTCTTGTATTTCTTTAAATTTTGTATGTGAAAAGCACTGAGAAAGTATCAGCATTATCATAACATAAAAATAAGGAAATGTGGAAATGTTGCCAATGAGACAACTATCCACCAAAGACCTGACAATAGTATGTAGATAACTATAGGTCACCATACATCTTTCAGCAATGAGCTCAGCACATACTGTAGTGTATAGTTACTAATTAGTCAGCTTTCAAAGTTCAATGTTTGCATACAGATATTAATATGGCCAAGTGAAAATATTTTTTGACAACAACTGAATTAGTTTATCAACACAGCATTAGAACTATCTAAAAATTTGTTGCAAAGAGATTAACTCACCCAACAAAAGAAACAAAGTAACATTCTAAGAGTACTTGAAATTGCTGAAAGCTTTCTTAAAGTCACTTTCAACAAATAAATTGTTTTTCAAATCAAAACATCAATCAGAACTCATCAAACAGATTTAGTGTAAATTCATGAAATATGTCACTCAACAATTTGAGAAAAACATAACTCAGATTCACAAAGTTAGTTGTAAGATTTTTGGTAAAACGCAGGCTTAGATACTTATTGAAACTAGCCTTAACATCCAAAGTATTAAAATTATAATTACCATGCTGTGGCAGCAATATTTCTGTTTTAGTATGTTTTTTTACATTTATTTTCTAGCTTGAATGCCAGATTTGGAACAGTTTCTGTACCAAATATACTTCTGTTTCATCAATCCAGAGCTGTTGTTAGATTCAACCAAACAGAGAAAAAATTTGATAATCTGGTTTCCTTTGTTAAAAATCATACAGGTAATGTTGTTAAATGTATTCTCTGATTCTTTGACAATTCAACCATTTCTTGACACATTGTAAAATGTATAAAAAAATAAATTATCAACTTGTGTTGATCTCAGAAGATGAATGACTGAGTTTAAGGGTCATAACCCTTATCCGCTTACTGGATGAATTGAAATGTGCTAGCAGATGCTAAAACATTGATTAACAACTTTTTGAAATGTGGAAGGTACTCTTAAGAGGATTTTCATTTTATCAAGTTTGATTAGTCATATGATAATCTTTAGAGAAATATATTCTTAAAATAAAATTGAGAAAGGAAATGGGGAATGTGTCAAAGCCACAACAACAAGACTTATAGAGCAGACAACAGCCGAAGGCCACAAATGGGTCTTCAATGTAGCGAGAAACTCCCGCAACAGAAGGTGTCCTTCAGCTGGCCCCTTAAAAAATATGTATACTAGTACAGTGATAATGGACGTCATACTAAACTCAGATTATACACAAGAAACTAAAATTAAAAATCATACAAGACTAACAAAGGCCAGAGGCTCCTGACTTAGGAGAGGCGCAAAATTGCATATTTACATATCTAGTACCGAGGACCAAAAGTTCCAAAAAGTTGTGACCAATACAGCTAGGGTAATCCGCCTGGGACAAGAACATCCTTATTATTTAGAATAATTCATACTTTGGCAAACAGTAAATTTTATGAAATGACTACATGTATATAATAGAAATACATGTTTAAAATAAAGTGGTGACTAGCTACAGAATAAAAAGGGATACATTACAAAATTACACAGCTGTGTAAGCCAAAGCCAGTGCAACGCTCAAAGTACAAAGTGACGTCACCTTTGAATTTCTAAAACAAGTTCCCATATTAAACACAGATAACAAAACCATATGATTTCAAATTCAATTCTCAATACACAATATGATAATACATTAACATCTATTGAAAAGATTCCTAACCTAGGTTTTGTAGAGATATGACACAGTTAAACCAGTTTTGTAAATACTCATCTCTTCAATTATTATCTTTTTCAGTTTAAGACTAAGAGAGAAAGTGGAAATGTTTATCAAACTGTAAATTAATGAAGAATACAAAACATACAAAGTGCACCTCCTATAACAGTACATTATCTTAGAATCAGGGAAAAAACTTTGTATTAATTAGTGTTGTCAACGATTAACCGGTTAACCGGTTAACCGGTCGAACGACCGAATACCGAATACCAAAAACGCTAACCGGTTAACCGGACTTTTTTTAAAGTTTTGAAAGATTTGATATTAATGTGTATTAAAATCAATAAACAGTTATGTTTTATTTGAAATATGTCGTCGTGGTAATTAATTTGACAGATCAATTGTTCAGTATATTGAATGCTTTTGTTAATTCTTAAAACTTAAAATTAATTAGAGCTCGAGCAGGATCTTAAAGAAACATAATTAGTATACATGTTTTTTTAACAGTAACTCTAAATCAGCGATGTGATTGAAATTTACTAATTACTTCATTATTTCGTTTTTGATCTAATATTGTGTAAACATACATCTAAATGTATAACCTCCGTAGTGCTAGGCTTAGTCTTTTTTTTAAACGAAATGCTTTCTCAAAAATTGTGAAATGCAACCAATGTGAATGTACTCAATGTATACGTGATAGTACGAGTAACATTACTTAAAGAGACAAGCAAACAAAGTAAAGAAACGGGTCGTACGGTGACCTATAGTTGTTCATTTCTGTGTCATTTTGGTCTATTGTTGGGAATTGTCTCATTGGTAATCGTACCACATCTTCTTTTATTTAATAATTAATCATTTCTAATTTTTTTACTTTTCAATCTGAAGTTGGTACAATCGTTATATATATAGTTGATACGGTGTATTCGAAAATTAAAAGTAAAATTGCGCCAGAAATCATATCATACACGTAAATTTTTGACTTGGATGAAAGGTTGTCAAATAAACACCTATACATATCTATGTGTAGGGAACTATTGATAAGGCTTTCAAACACCAACGTAAACTACCGGTTAACCGGTTAATCGGTCGAATGATTATCCGAGTAACCGGTTAGGAAAAAGTGTACGATTTGACAACACTAGTATTAATAGATTCAAATGCTTATATTTTGGTGGAAAAAAAGGTTAAAAAAGAAAGGAAATCGACATTCAGATTTGAATTTTGAAATACATTTTGAGTTTTAGTTCCTTAATGAAGTGATAATTTCAGCTTCAAAATAATGTAAAGTTTAACATTCATATCTTAAATATTTCACTATTTATGTTTTAGGGATGGAACCAGAAATGTCTGTCAACGTTACAGATGATGACTATACCAGACCACTACCAAGTGTACCTGCCGACGAAACAGATTATTTATTGTGGATTTCATGGTTATTTGTTGTAATTTTTGTATCTGTTGTATTTGTAAGATCTTCATACGGACAGCTTTACATTAACAAAGTTAAAATATTATGGCAGGAGCATCAGCACATAGAGTGAAATGTTGTACTGAAGTCAGTGATTTGAGCCAAGTGAAGTGTTCAACCAGTCAGCAATTACCTCTCATCTAGTCTGGGGTAGACTGCAGATCAATTTGCTCTGCTACCAGTCTATTACAACTGCATTTGTTGAGAGAGACCTGGTTAAATTTTGATTGATTCATCAATCTAAAATATGTTGTAAAATGTACAAAGCCATCAAGAAAAACAAACAAACATGTGCTATAAATTTGTTTTTATCAGTGTTAGTGAACAAAAGTTGTATAAAAGTCTATTAGAAAGATCAGATAGAAAAAAAATCTTAATGCATTTTATTTTTATTTATTTGTAAGTATGTTGTTGTATCATTAAATGGAAAATCATGTTTAATAGAGTGGGGTGCTCATTTTGCCATATCTTTCTATGTTTTCTTCAGTTTATGTTCAGGTCTATATGTTTTTAAAGTATACTGATATTTCTATATAAAAATAACTTAAAATGCAAAATATTCTTATGCTTGAAAATAATTATCTGAAAAGTTTGATTAAAGGGTGTTTGAAATTGCCTGATGTTTTGTCAATGGGGGACACATATTCACCGTTTTTATACATCTATTTAAACCCAAATAACTGCAGCTTTAAACAATATTTTTCAAATCAATTTCATTATAGATGAAGAGCAGACATTTTTCAAAGGTGTACAGAGCTGAAATTTAGGGCAAAAAGTCAAATAATTACCAAGATATACTTCTTTGAAATCATGTTTTTAATTCAGGAAATTGGCTGTTTTTTGGTCCTTTGCAATAATTGCCGCAATTTCGTCATATTTTAAAAAATAATAATTTTTGTTATAAAAATCTAATTAACCAGCATATTTCTCTCATTTCAGCTATCCTTTGAAGTTTTACACCTCAAAATCATAAAACGGCAAAAATGTGTCCCCAGCGAATATGGGCGCCCCACTCTTCTCCATTTTTATTTATTTTTTTTATGTGAAAAAAATCAACTGCTTTCAAAAGTTTTCAAAGCAATAAAAATTAAATGTTATTGAAACATTTGACAAACTTAAAGGTTACAGTTAAATTTGCTTATTCTTGCTAACTCTCCATTGTCATTGAAAACGTATATTTCTCCTAAGGGAGACAATTTAAATGAATCTCTAATTACAGGGTGATTTACAGGAATTGGTGTATAGACTATTGACCACCACATTGACTGTTGTCATAATTAACCATTATTGGATAACCTTATAAGTGTTAGGCTTTCTGGCATAACATTAATTTTAACCATATGATAAAGAATTATCATGTTATACATGTATGAAACAATGGAAAATTCATGAGAATTAAAGAAAGTTTGTTTTTTATATTTGTTTGTTATTATTTTCCATATCTTGTTTGTTTTTCCTGTGCAAAATTTCAATCCATCCCTAGTTGGAATATAACATCTTACATTGAGGTAAATTCTTGTGTTTGGGAAATTAAAATAAAAGTATCAGTTTGCAATACATGACTTGTTTCATTGACTGTCACATCAAATGAAGTTGATATTATAAGATCAAATCTATGATGGCCAGATTCATTTATTTTCGGGGTACCAATTTAAGTGGATTGCAGAAACCTTGCATTTTTCGTGGATATGTGATTTCGTGGTTCTGCCAAAGTCTTAAAACAACTTTATAGAACTTTGTATTTCATAGATTATTTAAATTTGTGGTTCATCTGTAGACAAGAAACCCATGAAAATTGTTATCCAACGATTAATAATGAATCAACAGTACTGTAAATTATTGCGTTTACAACTCAGTCTCATTATTTGCAATAATAAAAACCTCACAATAATTTCTGAATTTACAGTATATGGTGAGGTTTAGTGTTTTAAATTTTTACCATTAACTGCCTTCAGCGCTTACAGTGCTTTAATTATGTCAAGTCAATTGCTCACTTCAATTGAGTAATAGGATAATTATATTTGGTAAATATTAAGATCCTTGCAAGGGTACATGTTCCCATGATCTTTACCTCATACACCGTATTACTAGCTATTCACCGTTACATTTTGACTTAGAAAATATCTGACATCACAATGGAAAAGTGATTGTCGTATGATGTCAAAAAGTCAACTGACACATATTTTTGGTCAAGGGGAACCGATTTCCAAATAGCAATAAGTTGTATTTCATTGATCAGTGATCAATGTTGAAATTATGTTATTGGGTTTCTTTTTTCAGATACTTAAAGTAGTAGGTCAACTATCTTTGGTGCATGGAATGAATGTAAGGTGTATACCATATAGCGGGTTATTTTTTTTAAATAAGGTATATGAAAAATTTTGGCGGTTATTATTTTGGCAGATTCAACATTTTTAACATTACCTTTGCATGTACACTTTTAAATTGGCGGAATTTTTTTGGAGATTTTGTTCTATCCGCGAAAATAAGCAAAAATTTACACCCCGCGAAAATAACCCGCTATACGGTATGTATGAAGGACAGATGTCATTAGACCTTGACCTCATTTTATATTTCAGAGGGAAAATGACCTAGAGGCTTCTTACCTTGTTTACAGATCATGATACTTTATGTTATGAAGTTTCTGTCTGTCCTTTGTCCATTTTCCTTGACCTAATAATCATAGTTCAGTGACTGCTTGACAAAAACGTTTTTCCCATGTGAATACTGACTTCTAGGATTACTATGTATGGTGTAAGGCTTCCTTGCAAAGTCTTCATGTCTGTACAATAGGATTAAACCTGATCTCAACCTTATTTCATGGATCAGTGATCAGGTTAAAGTTGTGTTATTAGATCCATTTCTCAAATTCTGTAAGCAGAAGATCAACTTGTTTTTGTGTATATGAATATTCATCAAGGTATACATATTTGTCTGGCAGGTCTCATTTGTCCTTGACCTCATTTTCACAGTTTAATGGTTGTTGTTTTGTTTCAGTTGTTAGGTTTAAGATGCTATAAACAATAGGTAAACTATATTGGATGCATGGAAGATACACATCTGCAATAGTTCATCTCACATTGACCTAATTTTCATGGTTCATTGGTCAATATAAAGTATTTGCTTGGTCTGTTTCTTGTATTCTTTAATAAATAGGTCAACTTTATTCAGAATGATTGTATGGTAAAATTGAGATAGGAAATGGTGAATGTGTCAAAGGGTCAACCCTCCCCCTACACCTCTAGCCAATGTAGAAAAGAAAATGCATAATGCATAACAATACACACATTAATATTCAGTTCAAGAGAAGTCTGAGTCCAATGTCAAAAGATGTAACAAAAGAAAATAAACAAAATGACAATAATACATAAATAACAACAGACTACTGCTGAAATGTGTCGCCTTCTATTCTAATCATTGATATTATGTTGATTGTCCTAAATATAAATCTTTATTACAACTGTCACATAAACTTAACATCAACCAAGAAAACTAAACATTTACTAATGAACTATGAAAATGACTTCAAGGTCAAATGAACCATGCCAGGCAATGTCAGCTAACAATTCTTCAATACAACAAATATTGTTGACCTATTGCTTATAGTTTTAGAAAAACAGACCAAAACACAAAACTTTACACTGAGCAATGAACCGTGAAAATGAGATCAAGGTAAAATATAACCTGCACAACTGACAGAACATAAAATATTTCCATACACCAAATATAGTTGGACCTATTGCATAAAGTACTAGAAAAAATACCAACTCAAAAACTTAACATTGACCATTGAACCATGAAAATGAGGTCAAGGTCAGATGACACCTGCCAGCTAGAAATGTACACCTTACAATCATTCCATACACCAAATATAGTAGACCTATTGCATACAGTTTAAGAAAAACAGATTAAAACACAAAAACTTTACTATAACCACTGAACCATGAAAATGAGGTCAAGATCAGATGACACCTGCCAGTTGGACATGTACAACTTACAGTCCTTCCATACACTGAATATACTAGACCTATTGTTTATAGTATCTGAGAAATTGACTTAACTACCAAAACTTAACCTTGTTCACTGATCCATGAAATAAGGTCAAGGTCAAGAGGAATCTGTCTGACAGGCATGAGGACTTTGCAAGGTAGGCACATACCAAAGATAGTTATCTTATAACTTATAATAAGAGAGAATTTAACATTTTAATATAGAGGCTCTAAAGAGCCTGTGTTGCTCACCTGTATTTACTGATGCTTTGGTAATCATGTAAAATAAGGTTAAAAATCATAATTTATAGTATAAGATATTATTAGATACTATAATAATATCTAAGAATATAAAAAAACTGCAAAATTTACATAAAATTACTAACTCAGGGGCAGCAACCCAACAACTGGTTGTCAGATTTGTCTGAAAATTTCAGGGCAGATATATCTAAATCTGATGAACATTTTTGCCACAAGTCAGATTTGCTGTAAATGCTTCAGTTTCAGAGATAGAAATCAAAAACAGCATTTTACCTTGTTTTGCCAATTAGTAAAAAAACATTTAACTAATTCTGATGAACATTTTTGCCACCAGTCAGATTTGCTGTAAATGCTTCAGTTTCAGAGATAGAAACCAAAAGCAGCATTTTACCCTGTTTTGCCATCTTGGTTCACGGGTAGGGCCATATTTTTTTTTAAACTAGATACTCTTATGATGGTTATGGACAAGTTTGGGTACATTTTGTCTTAGTAAGTAACTTAGTTCAGAGAAGACTTTGTGAAAGATTGCAAATATTCAAGAAAAATTGATAAAATTGATTATTCTTTTTTCAATTTTATAAAGGGCAATAACTCCTGAAGGGGTCAACTGACCATTTTGGTCATTTGACTTATTTGTAGATCTTACTTTGCTGAACACTATTGGTGTTTACAGTTTATCTCTATCTGTAATAATATTCATGATAATAACCAAAAACAGCATAATTTCCTTAAAATTACCAATTAAGGGATAGCAACCCAACAACTGGTTGTCTGATTCATCTGAAAATTATAGGAAAGATAGATCTTGACTTGATAAACAATTTTAACCCATGTCAGATTTGCTCTAAATGCTACAGTGACCTATAGTTGTTAATTTCTGTTTCATTTTGGTCTTTTGTGGATACTTGTTTCATTGGCAATCATACCACATCTTCTTTTTTTATATTTGGTTTCAGAGATATAAGCCAAAATCTACATATTACCCCTATGTTCTATTTTTAGCCATGGCGGCCATCTTGGTTGGTTGGCCAGGTCATAGAACACATTTTTTAAACTAGATACCCTAATGATGATTGGGGCCAAGTTTACTCTGAATTGGCCAAGTAGTTTCAGAGGAGAAGATTTTTGTAAAGATAACAAAGATTTACAAAAAAATTGTTAAAAATTGACTATAAAGGGCAATAACTCCTTAAAGGGTCAATTGACCATTTTGGTCATGTGACTTATTTGTTGATCTTTCTTTACTGAACATTATTGCTGTTTATAGTTTACCTCTATCTATAATAATATTCAAGATAATAACCAACCAGATGCTTCGCAGGGCGTAGCTTTATATGACCGCAGAGGTTGAACCCTGAACGGTTGGGGCAAGTATGGACACAACATTCAAGCTGGATTCAGCTCTAAATTTGGATTGTGATTAAATAGTTGACACAGCATAGGTTTCTGACACAGAATGAATGTGTTCTAATGAACTTAAAATTTTTGTTTTCTCTTAGAGCAATTCACTATGCTGTTGAATATTAATCCTCTCAAAAAAATGTTTGAAGAAATTTTCTTTTTATTTCTGAAATTTCAAATGAGAAAAATTGAACCCAATTTTTTTAATCACATCCCCCTTTCCCTTATTCCAAAACTAATCTCAATTAAAATTTCTAATGGAGTTTGCAACAATAACTACTCATTTAAATATATCATAAAATATTAAGATGTTAAAAAACTGCTTGTTATCACTGAATGGTAAAGATTATTCTAATTTATCAGTTGGTAGTAAAAAGTGAATATAATACATTGTATATTATATTTCACAATATTGTGCAGTTAAAAAGACTTGCTATTGCACAATACTTAATATAATAATTTTAGATCCTGATTTGGACCAACTTGAAAACTGGGCCCATAATCAAAAATCTAAGTACATGTTTGGATTCAGCATATCAAAGAACCCCAAATATTTCAATTTTTGTTAAAATCAAACTAAGTTTAATTTTGGACCCTTTGGACTTTAATGTAGACCAATATGAAAACAGGACCAAAAATGAAGAATCTACATACCCAGTTAGATTTGGCATATCAAAGAACCCTATGTATTCAATTTTTGATGAAATCAAACAAAGTTTAATTTTGGACCCGATTTGGACCAACTTGAAAACTGGGCCGATAATCAAGAATCTAAGTACATTTTTAGATTCAGCATATCAAAGAACCCAACCGATTCATTTTTTGTCAAAATCAAACTAAGTTTAATTTTTGACCCTTTGGACCTTTTAAATGTAGACCAATTTGAAAACGGGACCAAAAAGTTAAGAATCTACATACACAGTTAGATTCGGCATATCAAAGAACCCCAATTATTCAATTTTGATGAAATCAAACAAAGTTTAATTTTGGACCCTTTGGGCCCCTTATTCCTAAACTGTTGGGACCAAAACTCCCAAAATCAATACCAACCTTCCTTTTATGGTCATAAACCTTGTGTTTAAATTTCATAGATTTCTTTTTACTTATACTAAAGTTATGGTGCGAAAACCAAGAAAAATGCTTATTTGGGTCCCTTTTGGCCCCTAATTCTTAAACTGTTGGGACCTAAACTCCCAAAATCAATACCAACCTTCCAATTGTGGTCATTAACATTGTGTTTGAATTTCATTGATTTCTATTTACTTAAACTAACGTTATTGTGCGAAAACCAAGAATAATGCTTATTTGGGTCCTTTTTGGCACCTTATTCCTAAACTGTTGAAACCAAAACTTCCAAAATCAATGCCAACCTTCCTTTTGTGGTCATAAACCTTGTGTTAAAATTTCATAGATTTCTATTCACTATTTCTAAAGTTAGAGTGCGAAAAGTAAAAGTATTCGGATGCCGACGATGACGACAACGCAGACGACGACGTGATAGCAATATACGACGAAAATTTTTTCAAATTTTGCGGCCGTATAAAAACAGCAAAATTTCCTTAAAATTACCAATTTAGGGGCAGTAACCCAACAACCAGTTCTTCGATTGATCTGAAATTTTTGAGCTCTAAATGCTTTGTTTTAAGAGATATAAGCCAAAATCTACATTTTACCCCTATGTTCTATTTTAAGCCATGGCGGCCATCTGGGTTGGTTGGCCGGGTCACCAGACACATTTTTAAAACTTTTTCATTTGGCCCAGTAGTTTCAGAGAAGATTTTTGTAAAAGTTAACAATGACAGATGCAAAGTGATGAGAAAAGCTCACTTGGCCCTTTTGCCAGGGGAGCTAAAAATCTTAACTTTTTTTCAAGTAGTCACTGAACCATGAAAATGAGGTCAAGGACATTGGATATGTGACTGATGGAAACTTAGTAACATGAGGCATCTATATACAAAGTATGAAGCACCCAGGTCGTCCACCTTCTAAAATATAAAGCTTTTAAGAAGTTAGCTAAAGCTGCCCCTGGATCACTATCCCTATGTTGAGCTTTCTACGACAAAGTCACAGGCTTCAAGGAAAACTTCTAACAATTCAGTGGTATATGTTCAATCTTTAAAAAGTTAAGCCGTATATAAAGGTATAAGTTAAAGAGTTGTCAAATTATAAATATGAAAATAATTGATATAAGCTATTTCTGGATGTTATATTCAAATACTTGTAACCAGTAACACCTTTACTGATAGAAATAGTATAACCCAAGGTTATATTACAGCAGCCAACACAGATGGCTACCTTAGGCTCAGATACAAATTATAACAAATTTCAGTCTACCAATTGACAGACATAATAAATAAAAGTGATTGTAAAATATGTATTTATTTAAAATATATAGCACATAAGACCAACAACAAACACTGGTGAATGCTACATTGATATGTATGTACATACCAGCAAAGTCTTAATCCATGTAAAACATTTATATTTGAACTCACAAAAATGTAAAGTACTTCTGAATAAAAAAAGAAATCTAGAAACAGAATAAATTGCACAACAAATACATAAAAAGCGATAATTGGAATATCGGTTGTTATGCCGAGATGTATGAACCCAACCAGGGCTTCGCAACACCTGTTCCTTATCTTTTCCTGCCATCTTATGATGGAAGGGTCATCAACCTGTTAGAAGGCTGTAATCATGATTCTTTTAATAAGGATAAATAACGTACAATGAACGTTTGAAAGGTTGAAAAAAATGACTATAAATAGAGATTATTTTTTTTTATACTGAATTTGTCAAAATTTCTATTATCAGTATGCAAGGCATTGGTTTAGTCAATGATGTATCTTTTGCTGTAGTTTGACAGCTAAAAAACTTTTACTAGTCTTTTAAATCTTTTTTCCCCACTATATTCGATTTCAAATAATGACAGCAATGTTGCTTTTTCTGGAACAATTAATATAATTTTATAAATAAGCTGTAAAAAAATAATGGATTTAATGGGACCATGGATACAATACAATGAATATAAGTATTTGTTTGTAATAATTTAAAAAAAAAACTGAAATTATTACAATTGCATTGACAGGAAAAATGGGTAAATCAAATTAAAATATTATAACTTTCACCTTAAGAGTACATGTATTAAAAGTGATAAGTAAACACAAAAAAACCTTTAGAGTATAAATATAATATTTGCTTATCATACATTTTCTGTTAATTTATTTACTTAAAAATCAGATATAAAAACTTTGAAAAAAATATTTTCATGTGTTTTTACAGCAAAATTATGGAGATATTACTTTACCTCCAATAATTAATGTATAACTGGCCAGTGAGCTCAAACCAAAAAAACATTAACACATTCCTTGTTGTGTGATAAATAAATTCAATAACAATTAAACCTTTCACAAATATTGCTGCTCTAAATGTTTACAATATTGCAATAAGCATTTTCAATATTCACATGGCTTTTTTAAATGAAACATCTTATATACAGACTCTTCCAAAAATTATATCTTAAATCATGGCAGTGATTAGAATTATTTACAATTTAAATCATAATAAGAAAATTCTAAATAAAAAAAATGTAGAAATCCTTACGCATAATGAACATAAATATGATAATATCTAGTATATTGTAAATAACTGCATAAAACTATACTGAATTAAACTATAAAATTGAAAATACATAAGCTTAACATACTCATCTTATAAAGGTTCAACAACTTTACTTATTTCATTGGTACATTCAATATGTCGTCAATTTTTACTTTATAAAAAAAGATTTTGATTTGTTCTTAAATTGTCTTTTTTGTTTTATAAATATTTTAAAAACATTATGTGATACGAATAAGGATCAATAAGTGAAAATGAAAATTTAACCGATATGTAGCCAAATTATCACTTGTGTTCAGAAATTGCTGATAACATGACAGAGTTGTCTCCCATCTAATTACAAACTCGTGTAAACTGTGTTATCCAACACACTGGGAGGCCAGGAAAAAATGCTGAATTAAGCAGGGTATCGGAATATTCAGTTTTTTTTCTGCAAGGATAGTCATATTTTAGGACTGTGAAAATGTGATGGTTAAAGCAGGATGTTGGAAAACTCAAGTGTCAGTTAGGCTGGTTACACTGTATATGGAATATGTTCTTAAAAAAAATTCATTAAAATGTATGATAATGTAATTTTTCAATAAATATCTAATTTCATATCTAAAAAAAAAAAACACATTTCCTAAACATAAATTTTATATGGATAATTTGTTTTATCAATTATATGCACACAACAAAAACATAATATCCAAAATATGATTTTCTGTCAAGATTTCAAAATACTTTTAAAAAGACATAAATATACATGTAGGTGGGACCAATTTTGACCAAGGACACAACAAGGAATTTTATAAAGGCATTACATTCATAAAAGACTAAGAACCATTGAGCAAAAATAAAACACTATAACCAAAAAAATGTTATAAATCATCCGAAACAAAAAGTCATTTGAGCCTGATGAACTAAAGATGGAATTCTAAGGAGAAAAATTTGAAATGCAATAATTTTTCCAATTAAATTTTTGGAAATAATATTTACTTAAGGTTTTCTATAACCTGACTATAATGAAATAGAAGTTTTTCAACAATATTAGAAATTTAAAATAACAATCATGAGGCACTCTTATATCACATCTAATACCATATTAAATACAACAGCTATGATTGCATGTGCCATCGAAGACAATGTTCAATATATGCATTGAAAAACAAAGGAAAAACTTGATATAACTCATATTTGTAAGAATCGAATGTATCTTTTTATATTTTATAGTGTTGTAAAAGCGTTGAACATGTGCAACATTTAAAATCTTTAAAAGTGCTTAGGGAAACGCTATTACGCTCCAGTAAAATTTAAAAAAAAATGCATTAATTTCTTAAATGAATCAGTGTTTGATTTAAAAGCAAGATATCAATGTTGTTTATTCAAATGAGTACAAATCCTAGTAAGTTGAAATTTCATTCTTTAATTAAATATTTTTTTAACAAAGAAAATGAAAAATATTTCATACTAAATTAGCTGATTGTACGACAGAAATTTCTTATAAAACAAAGAAATAAGCAAGGCACACAAAAACTTTCTTTCTTAAAGAAATGTTTCTCCTTGTATTTTTAAAGCTATGAAGCTATAGTTATTTCACATTTTATCTAAATTGTAAATAAAATATCATATTTATAATCCCATCAATTCAATAAAAATATGGGTTATCATGAGTTATAAGCTACATGAGTATATACTGTTTTTCATCATTGGACGAACCTTGAAAATGATTCCAAAGACAACACAAATAGGCAAGAAAGAAATTAAGAACAACTAATATCTATTTGAAAGATATAATGTATCCAAGTCTTTTACCTTATGAAATCACATTTTTTTATCTCAAATTCGGACTACAAACATTCCAGTATATGTGTATAAAGATGGATCAATTTCATTTCAACCTGAGTTATAACATAAAAGAATAAAAATCTATATAAACAGATATACATATATATAAAGGATCCCTTCACATTATCAACATGAACAATGTAAACCACAAAGATAAAAAAAATTAACACAATAAGTGTAATCCTTTTACTGGATTTCTTTATATGGTTTGTGAAATGTGACAACTTTTTTCTATAATTCAAATAAAATATTTCTTGCTATTATTTTCAAAATTAACATACAAGCGATCGCATCCTATAGACTTATTTGATTTTAACAATACTAAATGATAAACATATGAACTTATTCACATTTACGTAATTTTTCTGGTTTTGATTTTACATAGGCAGCATAGTAAAAATTTGAAAATAATGTTGTCATAGTTATTCCATACAACAAACCATAAACACAATAATTATGGTACACATATCCAAAAGTTGCATGTACAAACAAAGTTAAAAATTGCAAAATTTGTAACTGCGTAATATTCCTTTTCCACGGAATAGATTTGTCTGGGAATAAAGCAGTTAGACCATAATACAGATACAATATAACATGTATAAATGAATTGACTGCAAAGTATACGGACATAGCTGGCCATGGATATAGTCGGTAGCAAGAATCTGCAAGCAGTAACATGGAACTATGGTGGTAAACATGTAGGAAGCTAATCTGACGTCTTCTGTGACGTAGTATCATGAAAACTGTGTCGAGTAATTCAATGACTTTCGTAATCCAGTACATCTTGTAATATGGCAGTAAATATGGTTGTGGCCCAAGTTGGAACGTTGATTCACTCAACATTATACTGTACAAGAATCCCAGTAAACAGTATATGGATATAAAACAGCAGGCAAAGTTATGGATTATCATCAACTGTAAAAGAAAACAAAATTCTATAGGCTCTAGCACAGTGTTGAATGACCAGAAAAGGACAAGGTACGATTAGGCCCTTTTTGGCCCCCCCCCCCCCTATTTTGTCATTTTCTAAATTTTGCTTTGGAAAGCTACTTATCACGTTAAAATATTCCCTTAGGTTTGAAGTTTGTTTGGATGAACTACAAAACCATTTATTTCAGAAAATGAGTGAGTTAAAGGGGGTAAAAGGGCATCAAAAACCCTAAAAGAAGGAAAATTAACGATTTTTGGCCATTGTTTCTCAAGATTTAATAGCGTGCAACTACTTGACCCCAAAAAAATTATGGCCATTTAGACAGTAAAAACAATTCTCATGACACTGGATTAAAAAAAATCCTGGTTCACGTTGGCGCAGGCACTAAAAAATAACAATTTATTGTAATATAACCTGCAAAATGAAGAATAATTACAATATTTGAAAAATAACAGAAAGTTGACCCCCTTCACCTCACCTAGTTGCGAAAATTGGTGGTTTAAAAGTTTATCCAAACAAACTCCAAATATCAGGGAATGTTTTAACATAATAAGTAGTTTTCCAAAACAGAATTTGAAAAATGAGAAAATAGGGGGGCCAAAAACAGGCCTTATCATACCTTGTCCTTTCACAGGAATGTAGGTTATACTTTGATGCTTTTCATGTTATGCTAATGTTAGTGTAAGATCATAATCCTTATATATAGCTTTGATTAAACCCAATATGGTGAAAATTATGTCTGCATTGCAATATAAGGCAATCTATGATGTAAACGCAAGAAAAATATAAGGACAGACCATACAGAAAATCAAACCATTTTATACTGAAGGATCTGTCAGGAACTGACCAGAATATAACATACAGTATATACATCTTTTATCATTATTATTCATGCAAAAAATTTGCTGTTTGCTGTTTTTGCTAAAAGCTCAGAGTTTAGTTGAGCTTATTTATCAGAACCACAGCAGTAGTTTTTTTTCTCTGTCTGGTATATATTTGATGGAGGCAATTAATTCTGATAAATAAAACAACTCATTGGTATAAAAGATTTTCACAATATTCAACAACTTACACCAATACAAACTGTCATATGACAAAATTACTAGAAAATATATTTTCTTATATGATTGTAGATGAAACATTAATATTTCATAGTACATTTCTGTGTACTAATGTCTCATATGTGTAAACTAGGACACTATTGTGAAACAGGAAGACTATCAATGGAAAGTACAACACGCTTTTAAGTATTAACAAGATTTTAATATTTTTGTTATATAATAACACCTTAATGATGAGTGTTAAGGTGCATTTACATGCACGATACAATTTTCTATCTGATTTTCAGGTGCATTTACATGCACCATACCATTTTCTTTCTGATTTTCCATCCAATTCAATGACATCTCACTTGTAAATCAAACAGAAATCTGTTTCCCCATCATTTAAATTTCCATCAGATTTTTCAACAATTTTTGCAGGTGTTGTAGCAATGAACATAAAAGATAATTTGTCTTTATATGAAATACATGAACTTTCTACTTATGTTCACTTCAAAATGCTCTTAGCAAGGATAGTCTAGTTTAATTCATAAATGATTTTAATTAAGTTTACAAAATTAAATTTTCTATTTGTTTAAATCACAGGGGAATCTGAGTAAAAAAACCTAAAATAATTCCCTTTTGAAAAATGATAAAAACTTATATCAGCAAGTATAATTCAAATTATAGGATAATGGATTACAAAAAAAGAAATTTAATACATGTAGTGTATTAACTTGACCAATTTGCTGAACAAAAATGGATGATACAAACACACAGTCTTTTGCTCCGCATATTTTTGTCAATTTTTCACAACTTCATGATACAGTCTAATACTGAGCATTGATACAAAAACATTATAAGACCACACAAAGATTATGTATAGATATGAATATGGTATGAGGAAAAAAATAAAATTAGAATTCAAATCATTCAGGTATCCTCATTTCCAATTTGAAGGCAAGGAGAATAGCACTAAATGTTAGGTTGAAGTATATTTATTTGAATTTTAAACATCACACTGGTACATTTTATAAGTTAAACCTGTATCACCTGTTGCAAGAAGGTAGGTCTCAAAAAACTTATAACTTGTACAAAAACCCTGTACAAATTGTACATTTGTACAAACTAACATCTTGTACACAACATATATGGAGAATAATATTTCATTGGTTGTCTTTGTTTGGTTGTTGAGATAAAATGTGATATAGAGCCTGACATATTGTATAGACATGCATGCTTTTAGACTGTATGAAAATCTTTATATATTGTAATAACTTACAGGTCGGATTTGCATAGGGGAGGTAACTCTTTGCCATACTGGAGATAACATAATCATTACGAGGTATATACAGAATAGTGGGAAAGACGGTAGTGAGACTGTGACGTCTAGGAATTTCTGGACACCTGCAACTGTTAATGCCATTTCTGGAATAGAAAAGAATAATATTGTGCTATAAAAAATTTCCACCAGACATCCAAAATGATTGGAAATGTATTGCTTAACTGGTATTAATACATAACAATTGCTGTATCTTTTTTCAGTGGAAAGTCAATAGAATAAACAGTTTTTTGCTTGTAATTCAAGAAAACATTTCATATTTCATGAGGATGTTTTTTATTCAGTGTTAAGTCAATGCTAATGATAATTGACTGGTTTTGGAAGTAATTTATGTAATCAACAAATAGAATTTTTTAACAACCTTGACTGGCTATACAGCCCTTGCACAGTCGGCCCTGGGGATTTTATGCTATCATTTGATTGTTTACTCATAGAAACAATAAAAATATTCAATTAGAGTTGTTATAAATAGAAGAAAAAAATGCAAAAAAATATCATGTTTATTTTAAATAGGTAACAGGTAGCAATTAATGAGGCTTGACAAACTTTAAATATTGCATAGTCTTGTTAAAATTTATATTCATTGATTCAAAAATAGAGGAATATTAAATCATCAGCTTATTTGTTCCCACGTCTTTCAGAAATTTTAGTGTGAGAATTAGGATCAGAATGAAATGTAATTACAACAAAATCTTTTGTCAAATGGTCAATTGAATTCAACTCTTATGATCAATGATGAGATATGAACTGTTATATATTTATAATTACGTTAGATGTATGTTTCATTATAATACATTATTCTGATTGGCTAACTGCACAGCACGTGTTATTCCTTAAGCAATTACATTACATAATAAAACTATCATTTATGATGACGCGAGGTCCCACAATAAAGTGCACAGGTGAATTAATTAAAAACTTGATAAAAATCGTGTTTTGATTATCCTAGCTAAAAAATGTAATAATAAGTATTGAATGCTTCTTTTTGTAACTTTATAGGGTTGTAAAAGCGTTGACTATGCGCACATTTCTAGAATGAAGAGCTTCCATGCTTCATACAAAATGTACTTCGGTCAATGCTTTTACACCCCAATAAATTAACAAAAAGAAGCATTCAATTCTTAAGTATAATTTGACAATAAATTAAGTTCAGCTTTTAGACTGAAGAACCTTAACAAATACAAAGTGTTAAAGTATGCTATTTGATAACTTGTAATTCATGAAAATTCAATTCACTACTGCCAAGCTGCACATGGTTTATGTTTGTTTTTAAAAAGATTTATTTAAGAAAATGATATGTTTTATTTTAAATAAAAAGAATTACTATCTTTTTTATTAACAAATAAAATCATATAAATTTGGTTTAATATGTTATATCATACATCTAATGCTGCCATCAGAAGTCCCACAAAAAACATTTGGGCAGCTGTATTGTATGGGGAGCAGTAAAGTTTTATTCATCTCATGTTCATGAGTACTGATAAGGCAGCATAAGAAGTTAGAAAGTCAAAGGCTAAAGAAGTAAGATGTTTTAAAATGAGAACATTTGGTTTTCCCGTTTGAATGGTTTTACACTAGTAATTTTGGGGCCCATTATAGCTTGTTGTTCGGTGTGAGCCAAGGCTCCGTGTTGAAGGCCGTACTTTAACCTATAATGGTTTACTTTTTAAATTGTTATTTGGATAGAGAGTTGTCTCATTGGCACTCACACCACATCTTCCTATATCTATAAGATGAAATGTCTTGTCAATGCTATGATTTCTAAAAAAATTGTCTTGGGATTGTGAGGTCAAGACAAAATTTACAACTACAGTATTGAAATATTTGCCTTAAATGCATCCGTAAAGACAACATGTAACGGTGGAACATATATTATAAAACAATAAGATAAGATAAGATAAGATAAGATATTTTATTTTCCAATTATGGGCCCCAAAGGGCATAAACATTACAACATCAATAATTTTTTCATAATACAATGCAAACAATGAGATAAAAAAAAAAAAAAGTTAAACGAGAACTATTTAAGTTCTTAAAGAATACGTAGATAAAGAATCTATAGTATGTAGTTTTTTTTTTTAATACTAATGCATTTTATTGCAAGTGTGGTTGATATAGATAACAAACAAGCAGCCCAAAAAGAAAAAAAGAAAAATAGATATCCACATATGTATAGTACACAAAAAGTTGGATCAATTAAATATATAATAATTAGCCAAAAAGAAAGTAGAAATTAAACATGTCCATGACTCATCCTGTGTCAGCAGCAAATAGGAAAGCATTATGGTTTCCTAAAGGCAGCTGACACCAGGGGGCGATACCTTGTGGGCCATAGGCATGTAAAATGTGTGTAAATGTCTCTTTCCTACCTGTATCAAAAGCAAACAAGGAAGCATCATAGGTAACTTGAATGCAGTTGATACCAGGGGACGATGCCTCAAGGATATAAGAGAACATTTGAATAAATAATATATCTTAACAATTTTTTTTTTTTTTTTTAATCGGCTAGTATGTCTGTGATATTCAGATGAATATAATTTTCTATGTCCAATCAAATGTATATACACACATAGATTTCCTTTAACTAATCTTCACTAAGGAAGATGTTTGTATATAAAATTACATATTATTTTAAGTAACTCAACATTTTCTACACTAAATAACCAGATAATTTTGCTTTGACTGTTCATATGATTAAAATAAGAATTATATTGTGCAATACTAGCTAACATACAATTTCTATCATCCTCAAATTTGTTACAATCAAATAGAAAATGAGCCTCATCTTCGACAGTATTGGAAGAACATTTATTACATATTCTGTTAATTCGGGGAATACCCTGATATCTACCTAATTCTATTTGTAATCTATGAGAAGATACACGTAATTTAGTAAAACTTCTTCTAAGTTCAAAATTCTTGATCAATGTTAGATATTTTTCAAAACCAAAATTTGTTTTATATAAAAGGTAGGTTTTCAGTTTACTGTCTGAAAATTTATCTATTTGTTTTTTCCAACAGCTAATAAACAATATTGATAGCTTGGTTTGTATATAGTTCTTAAATTTGTATAAGGATTCACAAAATGGAGCATTTATGGCATTTGTATAGTCAATACCAAGTATTTTAAAAACAACATTTATTGAACCATACCATGATGTTATATTCATGTGATGTAGTGTCTTTGATTGTGTATATGCCTCTTTTAATAGAGGAAAATTATTACCTAAATTCTCTAATCTATACCAGTACAATAACATTCCTTTTATAATATTAAAATATATTGTAAAATCTTCCAAGTTCAGATAACACTGCAGCATTTGTTGTTTTCTTGTGTACCCCAAGTATAAATTTACAAAATTTTATATGAAGTTTCTCACAGGGTAAACCTGAATATAATTTTTCAAAAGATATATCTTCCTTCTTACATTTAGAGGAAAAAGAATTAAACATCCCCCATATTTCACTACCATATAATAAAATAGGTTTTACAGTGTGTTCAAAAACATGAATACTTGTTTTTACATCAGGATTAAGTGATAAAAGATCTTTCCTTAATTTGAAATGAGCTTTCAGGGATTTTTTGTATAGTTCATTTTGAGCATAACTGAATGAACCAGATGAGCTTAAATATAAACCTAGGTATTTGTATTTTGAAACACATTCCAGATTTATATTCTGAAATGTGAATATCTGTTTTACATGTCTGCCTGCCTTGTTGAAAATCAGCACCTTTGTCTTATTAGTATTCACATTGAGACACCAATCTTTGCAAAATTTATCAAGCATCCCCAGCTTTTCTTGTAGTCCTTCAGCTGATGTAGATAATAAAACAATATCATCAGCATACATTAAACAATGTAGATCTTTGTCATTGACATTAACTGGGTCTCTAGTATCTGACAAATATCTGGGCAAATCATTTATGAATATCTTGAATAAATTCGGACTGAGGTTGTCACCTTGTTTGACTCCAATATCTAATGGGAAAAAATCACTTACTTGATTTTGAATTTTGACACATGATTTGCTAATTTCATACATACTTTTAATAATGTTATAAAAATAAGACCCAGCCCCAATATCTAGTAGTTTAATCTTGATCCCTGTATGTATAACAGTATCAAAAGCCTTCTGAAAATCAACAAAACAGGCAAACAGTCTACCTTCTTTTGAATTACAGTATTTGTTAATAATACAGTTTAAAATAAACATATGATCTGCAGTTCTGGCTTTCCTTGTGAATCCAATTTGACTATCATGTATAATATTATGTTCCTGAAGAAATTTGTCCAGTCTTAGACTTAATATTCTATTAAAAAGCTTTCCAATTGCACTTGTTATTGTTATTCCTCTATAATTGTTAGGGTCACTTGTATCGTTGCTTTTAAAAATTGGTGTAATATAACCTTCAGCCCAAGATGTTGGGTATATACCTGAAGACAGACAAGTATTAAACAATATATTGACTATTTGCAAGAAAGCGTAAAATAAAGTAACCAAGGATATAATGTTACAACCGGGAATACTAAAGTATAATGTATAGTTATCCATGATTAATTTCTCTACAATTTCTTACCTGAAAATGTTTGTCAAAACAGTTGTTGGATTAGTTAAAAAATATGCTGCCTATTCCTGCAAAAAATGAAAAAAGATTGTAAAATCCACCTGCTGTGTCAAGATCAATACGCGTAGTAATTGGATATGTTTTATGCCTTATAATCACATGTTCACAACTCACACCCTATTATTTGGTTAAATAGTTGTACCATATAATTTCTAGTTAACACTAAGATTTATTTCCCAGTACATTATCAATCAATGCTATTATACACCAATTTAACATGTACTGATACATGTAACATCAGAATAGTACAACAAGGTCTTTAAAATTCTACAGACTAGGAGTTATTACCAATTGTTATGTTTCGGTGATTTTTCAACTACATGTATATCTAAAATTTGTTCAGTAAAATCTACTATTCAACATTAAGTTAATGAATGCTTTTGACTACATGTATTATGTAACGTTACGGTACCCAAATTGCACCTATTTAGCAAAAATAGCAGTGGATATCTTACAAGTTTCCTAGAGACTAAACAATTTGTATTTTTATGATTTGATACTATGCACATCTTTCAAGATATGTAAAAATATTTAGTAATACACAAAACGTTCACAGTATTTATGAATAGATGAAGTGTTTACTGAAAAAGCAAAATGTCCTGAAATGTCGCCATGCGACGTCATCAAAACATCATCTTTTTAAAATGATCAAATACAATATGTTTCAAGTATCCATTTTTTTTTAAATGAAGAGGTATCATGGACTAATATCCAATTATTCAAAATATTTGAAAAAATTAAACAAAAGCTCTCATTTTGTACATGTCTTAGTAGACTTTTGACGATGCGAATTTAAGCATGGACACGATTTGGGTACTCTTTATTTCAGAATCATTGATGGTTTGGAAGTCAGTTTAGACCAATTTTTCTATGATTCTATATGGATTAAAAATCAAATTGGTGTACCTATATAATAAAGAAGGATACAGTACAAAATAAACACAGAATGGACATTTTTGTCTTTAACATAAACCAGATGCTCCGCAGGGCGTAGCTTTATACGACCGCAGAGGTTAAACCCTGAACGGTTGGGGCAAGTATGGACACAACATTCAAGCTGGATTCAGCTCTAAATTTGGATTGTGATTAAATAGTTGACACAGCATAGGTTTCTGACACAGAATGAATGTGTTCTAATGAAATTAAAATTTTTGTTTTCTCTTAGAGCAATTCACTATGCTGTTGAATATTATTCCTCTCAAAAAAAATGTTTGAAGAAATTTTCTTTTTATTTATGAAATTTCAAATGAGAAAATTGAACCGAATTTTTTTAATCACATCCCCCTTTCCCTTATTCCAAAACTAATCTCAATTAAAATTTCTAATGGAGTTTGCAACAATTACTACTCATTTAAATACATCATAAAATATTAAGATGTAAAAAAACTGCTTGTTATCACTGAATGGTAAAGATTATTTTAATTTATCAGTTGGTAGTAAAAAGTGAATATACATTGTATATTGTATATATAACAAAGATTTAAGTTGATTCTGGACAAAGAAAGATAACTCCAAATAAAAAAAATTCTTACAATTAGATATTTCTTGCTTACTATTCTGGACAAAGAAAGATAACTCTAATTACAAACAAAATTGCTATTTCACAATATTTTGCAATAAGATATTTCTTGCCATTGCGCAATACTGTGCAATTGAAAAGACTTGCTATTGCACAAAACTTAATATAATAATTTTAGATCCTGATTTGGACCAACTTGAAAACTGGGCCCAGAATCAAAAATCTAAGTACATGTTTGGATTCAGCATATCAAAGAACCCTAAGATTTCAATTTTTGTTAAAATCAAACTTAGTTTAATTTTGGACCTTTTGGACTTTAATGTAGACCAATTTGAAAACAAGACCAACCAGATGCTCCGCAGGGCGTAGCTTTATACGACCGCAGAGATTGAACCCTGAACGGTTGGGGCAAGTATGGACACAACATTCAAGCTGGATTCCGCTCTAAATTTGGATTGTGATTAAATAGTTGACACAGTATAGGTTTCTGACACAGAATGAATGCATTCAAATGAACTTAAAATTTTTGTTTTCTCTTAGAGCAATTCACTATGCTGTTGAATATTAATCCTCTCAAAAAAATGTTTGAAGAAATTTTCTTTTTATTTATGAAATTTCAAATGAGAAAAATTGAACCCAATTTTTTATTCACATCCCCCTTTCCCTTATTCCAAAACTAATTTCAATTAAAATATTCTAATGGAGTTTGCAACAATTACTACTCATTTAAATACATCATAAAATATTAAGATGTAAAAAAACTGCTTGTTATCACTGAATGGTAAAGATTATTTAAATTTATCAGTTGGTAGTAAAAAGTGAATATACATTGTATATTGTATATAACAAAGATTTAAGTTGATTCTGGACAAAGAAAGATAACTCCAATTAAAAAAAATTATTGCAGATATTTCTTGCTTACTATACTGGACAAAGAAAGATAACTCTTAATTAAAAAAAAATTTGCTATTTCACAATATTGTGAAATTAGATATTTCTTGCCATTGCACAATACTGTGCAATTGAAAAGACTTGCTATTGCACAATACTTAATATAATAATTTTAGATCCTGATTTGGACCAACTTGAAAACTGGGCCCATAATCAAAAATCTAAGTACATGTTTAGATTCAGCATATCAAAGAGGCCCAAGAATTTAATTTTTGTTAAAATCAAACTTAGTTTAATTTTGGACCCTTTGCACTTTAATTAAGACCAATTTTAAAACTGGGCCAAAAATTAAGAATCTACATACACAGTTAGATTTGGCATATCAAAGAACCCCAATTATTCAATTTTTGATGAAATCAAACAATGTTTAATTTTGGACCTTGATTTGGGCCAACTTGAAAACTGGGCCAATAATCAAAAATCTAAGTACATTTTTAGATTCAGCATATCAAAGAACCCCAAGGTTTCAATTTTTGTTAAAATCAAACTAAGTTTAATTTTGGACCCTTTGGACCTTAATGTAGACCAATTTAAAAACGGGACCAAAAATTAAGAATCTACATACACAGTTAGATTCGGCATATTAAAGAACCCCAATTATTCAATTTTGATGAAATCAAACAAAGTTTAATTTTGGACCCTTTGGGCCCCTTTTTCCTTAACTGTTGGGACCAAAACTCCCAAAATCAATACCAACCTTCCTTTTATAGTCATAAACCTTATGTTTAAATTTCATAGATTTCTATTTACTTATACTAACGCTATGGTGCGAAAACCAAGAAAAATGCTTATTTGGGTCCCTTTTTGGCCCCTAATTCCTAAACTGTTGGGACGGAAACTCCCAAAATCAATACCAACCTTCCTTTTGTGGTCATAAACATTGTGTTTAAATTTCATTGATTTCTATTCACTTTAACTAAAGTTATTGTGCGAAAACCAAGAATAATGCTTATTTGGGCCCTTTTTTGGCCCCTAATTCCTAAACTGTTGAAACCAAAACTCCCAAAATCAATCCCAACCTTTCTTTTGTGGTCATAAAGCTTGTGTCAAAATTTCATAGATTTCTATTAACTTAAACTAAAGTTATAGTGCGAAAACCAAGAAAATGCTTATTTGGGCCCTTTTTGGCCCCTAATTCCTAAAATGTTGGGACCAAAACTCCCAAAATCAATACCAGCCTTCCTTTTATGGTCATAAACCTTGTGTTAAAATTTCATAGATTTCTATTCACTTTTACTAAAGTTAGAGTGCGAAAACTAAAAGTATTCGGACGACGACGACGACGACGACGACGACGACGACGACGACGACGACGACGACGCCAACGTGATAGCAATATACGACGAAAATTTTTTAAAAATTTGCGGTCGTATAAAAATGAGGAATCTACATACACAGTTAGATTTGGCATATCAAAGAACCCCATTTATTCAATTTTTGATGAAATCAAACAAAGTTTAATTTTGGACCCCGATTTGGACCAACTTGAAAACTGGGCCGATAATCAAGAATCTAAGTACATTTTTAGATTCAGCATATCAAAGAACCCAACCGATTAATTTTTTGTCAAAATCAAACGAAGTTTAATTTTGGACCCTTTGGACCTTAATGTAGACCAATTTGAAAACGGGACCAAAAGTTAAAAATCTACATACACAGTTAGATTCGGCATATCAAAGAACTCCAATTATTCAATTTTGATGAAATCAAACAAAGTTTAATTTTGGACCCTTTGGGCCCCTTATTCCTAAACTGTTGGGACCAAAACTCCCAAAATCATTACCAACCTTCATTTTATGGTCATAAACCTTGTGTTTAAATTTCATAGATTTCTATTTACTTATACTAAAGTTATGGTGCGAAAACCAAGAAAAATGCTTATTTGGGTCCCTTTTTGGCCCCTAATTCCTAAACTGTTGGGACCTAAACTCCCAAAATCAATACCAACCTTCCTTTTGTGGTCATAAACATTGTGTTTAAATTTCATTATTTTCTATTTACTTAAACTAAAGTTATTGTGCGAAAACCAAGAATAATGCTTATTTGGGCCCTTTTTTGGCCCCTAATTCCTACACTATTGAAACCAAAACTCCCAAAATCAATCCCAACCTTTCTTTTGTGGTCATAAACCTTGTGTCAAAATTTCATAGATTTCTATTAACTTAAGCTAAAGTTATAGTGCGAAAACCAAGAAAATGCTTATTTGGGTCCTTTTTGGCCCCTAATTCCTAAAATGTTGGGACCAAAACTCCCAAAATCAATACCAACCTTCCTTTTGTGGTCATAAACCTTGTGATAAAATTTTATAGATTTCTATTCACTTTTACTAAAGTTAGAGTGCGAAAACTAAAAGTATTCGGACGACGACGACGACGACGCCAACGTGATAGCAATATACGACGAAATTTTTTTCGAAATTTGCGGTCGTATAAAAAACGTAGGTGAAAAAACTGTCAAAATAGGTGCAATTTAGGTACCGTAATGTTAGCCTTTCAATTAAGAAAAAAATAAATCAGAAAACCTTCTTTTATATCCTTGTAAACAGTTATTATCAAGTCACTAATTTAGATTTAAAATCCTAGTTCAAGTCTGAAATGTAATTTATAATTATACTCTATTTCTCAAAAAATATTTTTACTGATAAATGGTATGGCTGACTCTCATTTGTACTCTCCATCATAGCAATTGTGTCAGAATCATTCATTTTGCTTAAAAAATACACACAAAAGTTAAGTTTTTAAGTTCAAAATCTTTCAGCAAAACATTAAAAAATATATCAATAAATCTGTATTCTTTGAATTACCAATAATTTTTATTTATAGGAAAACAAATTTATTAGAAGTTAAGAACTTCAATCGTTGACATTATTTTTTTTTGTTAACTTTTTATGTGATACTGAAATTCATTTATATTTCTATCGTACACATCAACTTACCTGAGCCTGTGAGAGCTATACTATAACATGTATACCGTGTATACTGGTAACATTTTACAACTGGATATTTTTGCCAAGTGAAGCTGAAAAATGTTAAAACGGTTAATCACTGAATTTTTTTTTGCTGAACATGGTATTTAACTAAAATCAATACATCTTCATATTATTTTAATGTTTAAATCAAAAATGGAGAACAAAACATGTTATATTGAGAACTATAAAAATATCTTTAACTATTCATAGATGATCACGATATCTGATTTTCCACAAGTGTGTCATGTACTTAAATTACCTTTTAAAAAATGTCATGTACTTAAAGGAGGTCTTAAATTACCTTGTAAAAAATAAATACATCTGTCTTTACTTCCTAATACCACTGTACTGGATAACGAGTACTATATTGCAGAGAAGAAAGATAGAGATGAAATCTTTCTTCTTTTTGCAAGCATAATATTTAACCCACAAAATACAAACATTTATACAAAATTCTTTGAAGAAGGTTATTTAACCTAAGGCATACGGTTCATTAAACACCTGAAGAAGGTAACACTAATTACCATAATGTTTAAATCTTGATCAAATGTTACTGAAACTTTAATTCAGTACACCAATAATACGGTGATCAAATGTCTTACAATAGATAAAGGTAGATGTAAACCACTTAATATATGGATGTGTCACCAGGCTTATTTGGACTTAATTTTAATTTTATCATTTATTTAGAAATTGGACTTTTGGAAAATATATTATTTTACAAATTTAAATATTTACATGTATAGACAAATAATGTGTTAATCTTAATTATAGTGGCAAATGATTTTCAAATGTTTGTGACAGATTTATTTATTTATTGAGTTACGGAAATTAATATGAAAGACATTAATTCATACTAAAGATGTGAAAATTATTGTAAAGGAAAATGAAAGAATAAGATATATGTCATTTTAATTTGAGTATTGTCATGTTAATTAAATATTGTCTATTTTCAATATTTAGTATTTATAGATTATTGTTGATCATCTCAACGAGATTGATTTTCTCGCTTGAGCTGGTACAGCAAAAGTGAGAAAAGCAATCGAGTTGAGATGACCAATGATAATCTGTTTATCGCTATTTTACCTATGACGACGTTGTCAATTTCATGTCAATTTCGTTAGCAACGCCACGTGGCCTCCTTAGTTTCTAGCGATAATTTTTCCATCTCAAGCGAGAAGCATGATATGAAAATTATCACAAAAAAATATCAAAAGAAAAATGCACAAAATAGCGATAAAAATACTTATTGTAAACTTTGTGAAATCAGTATAGTAAGAATGTATACTACGAGAACATCAGTAAGATACAGTAGGAGTCACATTATATTAACATTGTCCTTTGTATAGTTTATATTAGTACTTGGGCTTGGAATTAAATTATATAACTTGAATGGGTTGGATTGTCATGAACTGCAACAACTAGTTCCTGATATTGGTGACTGTCATAGTGTAATTGTTTTTCTAATGATTTTACAAAGAAAATCATGACCCCGTAACAGGCCCCGGTTACAGATGGTACATGTACCTGGGCTTAAACAAAATCTCAATGGAAAGTACTTTAAACCTTTAAACAAGCACTAACAATTTGTTTTATTTTTGCATAGATCTTTTGTAATTTTGTAATTTATAACCATGATAACACGAAACATGCAAAATATACACAATACAGAATCAGGGACGAGACAACTTATAAAAATTATGTAAAACTTGCTACTTGTAATAATGGCCATTTATTTTAATCATTTATTTAGTTTTAATTCTTTGTGCTTTATATTTTTTTCTAAATTTTCCACCCTTCATTCTTGTCAACCCAAATGGCATATGGTGATGCCTATCTAAATTTTAAAGATTATTTGAAATTTGATAATTGGGAACAGAATATCTATTATACATTTGTATTGCCACTCATAATAAAATTTATAAGATTATGGCCATAAATAGAGACGGAAATTTATTTTCTCGATGTTGAGATTTTAAGTCTTTATATTTTGTGGGTTTGGGTTTTTATTTGTAATTGGAATTAGGGATTTATCCTTACAGGAAAATTATTACAAATTCATGAAATCATTGATATATTTTACTGGATCCCGGAAATAAAGCTTTGTTTTTTCTGGAATTTGGGAGGACACCCATCCTACCACCCCTCATGAATCTTTTATTTGATCTACCAATCTATTTTCAGTACTGTCCAACTAATCTACTACCAAAATTTTCTTATATTTTGATTTGCTTCAATTCATCATTATCAAGCTGCAGACCAAATATGAAATCATTCCATTCCATAGAGGCCAATAAAACATTGACAAAAACTTTCTTTCCAAGAAATCTCAGACGGGCAAACATACCATCTTTTTGCCTATAATTGCTTCTGATTCCACTTCATTTGAACACTGATTGACAGATGCCTATTTATCTTAATAAAAATGTATTGTGAAAGTACTTTTATTCATCGAGATTGATTTTATTTTTGCTGTTTTCTTGGATCCACAAATTTAAGCTCAAACCACAAAATTGATACCAATGAATTAAAGTACTTCCACAGTATGCATGGTCATGATGGTATATGTCAAAAACTTTTTTCCCTTTTATCATGTTTATAAAAAGGCCAAATCAACTTTTTAAATATGTGACTGATCAAATTGTGGCTGCAAATTCTTTATCTGGGTCAAATTGGCTCTATATGACTATTATCTACATGTTGCCTGTACGACAGGAAACCATGAAACATAATATCAATGATTGGAAAGTTGTCTCTGACCTGATATAATGATGGACATATAAGGCCCTCTTGGTGGACAAAGTTTTTTGGGGCACCATGAATAAGATAATGTCACATGTAGAACTGTCCTTAGGACCTGAGTGGCTTAATTCAAAGCATAACAGAGTGTTCTTGCAATAAAGCAGATAGATTGCTTGCTGTTCCTAACCCCATAGTATTATTTAGTCTAAAAATAGGCAAAAATATGATACTGTGGATTCATTAATTGGATATCAATTTTCATGGATTTTGTGGGTACATGGAAAGCAGGAATTTTCATATTCAACGAATTACAAATTCTTTAAAGGAATGAAAATAGACTTCGTCAAAACCACAATATTAAATATCCACGAATATTTAACTTGTTTTCTATCCACGAAAATTGGTGCCCACGAAAATAAATGAATCTACAGTATTTGTGCCTTTGAAAACAAAAGTGGACACACAAAAATGTCTCGCCTATCGTGTATTTCTAATGAAAGTAAATGCTATCAAACATACATTATACATTCTAAGCTGTAAATACTGAGATAATGTTGCTGCTGCTGATGCCAGTCCTGCTGAAGACAACTATTATAGTGTATCCATACTACCAATTGTATAGGTTATTATTTGCTATATGGATATATGCTGGATACTGTGGTTAAGGGGGTTCGCAGGTCTAAATCATTTATATAGGATTTCTCTAAATTTTTCTATAAATGAACTTTATCTTATAGTTAACAGAAAAATAAAATAAAAAAGTGGGGTCACCGTTCATTTGCGCTCACGATCTGCCTTGGAAAGAAGCATACTTTTTTGTAAAAGTGGGTTTTTCTGTTGAAGTAATAGGAGAAATAAAGTTAATATCGAAATAAGAAAAGAAATTTATTACAGAAATTGCTCAAATTTTACAATAATTTAGTATAAGTACAAGTCATATGGAAATTATATTAAAAAATATAGGTCACCGATGAGTTGAAAAAGATATTTCAATTTTAAAGCCAAAAAATGGCATTTTTCCACCAAAGGGAGATAATTTGGAACTTTTTCAATGATGTATACATTTTAAAAGTCATCTGGGGCCAATACAAATTGATTGCTTTGAATGATTTTTGTACCATATGATAAAGTAACAACTACAAAAGGTAACAAATAAAATTTGTAATGAAAAACCAATGTTTAATTTTTTTCTGAAATTTTTACACCCTCGAGCCTCCTTAAGAGTGAAATAACTTAGTGATATACCATTATATTGATAATGGTAAATAAAGATGATCAACCATGATAGTATAATTGTTAGATTTTAATAGAAGAAGAATATTTAAACACAAGCTTTGAAAGTTTAGTGCTGAAAAGTAACATAGTTTCAAATGTGAACAAAGTATGTAACATCTAGGTCTAACACCTTTTAAGATATAAAGTAATAGCAGCTACAACCACCATCCCTATGTCCAGCTTTCTGCGACAAAAGTTGACAAAAACGGCAAAATTTGGGAAATCAAAATGGACATCACTTTTCAACCGCTTGACTATTTCCAAAAAATTTGACACCAATGAATTTCCATTTACTTTATAATTTGACTGACCTCCCAATCATTGGTATCAGGTCCGTTCGCGCCCAATAAACTTTCGCACCCTACACGTTCGCACCTCGCACGTTCGCACCCAAGGTCCGTTCGCACTCTACACGTTCGCGCCCAATTCTAATTCAAATTCCAGTTGAATAATTGGAAAATCATGATTGTTGTTTTGTATTGCTTTCGTGTAAATACTGAATGTATTTATAGCTTGGTATGAGTAAAAGATTGAAAATTTTAAATGAAAAACACAAAAGATAATTGTTTTAACAGCTTGGTCCCTTTGATCTGAAACAATGAAACAATAAAATATAGCAATACACTATTATAACCAAAACATGATCAATCATGAAAATATGTATTCAACACACACAAAACAAAATAGTCAGAATCTCACTCCATTTTGAAACAAGTCAATGAAACAATGTTATAGCAATAAACTAACCAAAACATAATTAAGAGTTATTCAACACAAAATAAAACATTGACAGAATCCCACTTTATATTTAGAAAGGTATATTACTTTTTAAACAATACACTGTCCAAAACATAATTAAGATTTATTCAACACAATAAAAAATGCTGTCTCACTTTATTTTGAGACAACGAAAACAATTATACTTATAGGAATACAACTTGCCAAAATTTGATTACAAAGTTATTAAACCAACAACCAATTAAAATTGGGCGCGAACATGTAGGGTGCGAACGGACTTTGGGTGCGAACATGTAGGGTGCGAAAGTGAAAGGGGGCGAACAAGAGTGGGTGCGAACATGAATGGGTGCGAACGGACCCGTCATTATTAATAAAATTGGAAATTCAGTAGTGCTATGGCTATGCAGCCTCTAATTTCTAAAGCTATAATGAACTATATACTGTCTCTGCAAGACTGTTTATATATATATATATATTCATTTAATAATGGAATACCTCAATAATACCAATAATAGCCGGCTTTCAAAAACAGGATGTAAATCTTGCATGCATCATTATTCTGTATAGTGTTGTTTACAAAATATGTCAACAGTAAAATCAGCACTCTATAGTAGAAAGTGAAAGTAGATAATTCAATTCGTGTTAATTGTTTTTCGGATATTTCAAAGACAATTTAGAGTATCTTTCAATATATACACACGTTCGGTGGTTTATTATATCCTTTAAAAACAAAAAAATACTATTATATTTATTTACTGCGAGATTGCCACGTTTAAATACGCATGCGCACACTCCGGAAGCCACGAATCACAAAATGGACTATTTTCGAAAATATTTAGGTCCTTCCCAGGGTGGTGTACAACCTACAGGAGCAGATACTGTTAGTAAAAAATGAATAACATATATCTTCAGAAAATTTAGAAAAAGTCAAATAACGCTATCACCCTGTACTTCAACCGTTTGCAACCGGCTGTTACCGGCTCATCGACTCGCTCAACCCCCTAACAAAAAAGTAACCATAATTAGTAAAATAGTAAAAAAAATATGTGGTCATTATATCATATTTAACCCTCTTGCTGCCGGAGGGACACATATGTCCAAACCGGCAGTGCCGGAGGGACACATATGTCCATGGCTAAATTTATGCAAGCTTCTTATCAATATCTCTTTCAATTAAAAAAAATAAGATTAAGCAGTGTTATGTTTTTCTCCGATTGGTCCAAAATGTAACGGTCATTATGTCGTGACGTCATATATCGAATGACATCGTTGTTTGGCATGTTACGTCACAGACATTGATCTGTCGTATTTTCTGGCATATCAAATGCAACTTTGAAAAACGGTTGGCAGCAAGAGGGTTAAGCATCAATTATATATGTGAGTGTGTGGCTCAGTGATTAGGACCGTAAGATTTTGCACTGAAGGATTTCAGTGCAGATCTGACACAGGGAGCTCAAATTGTTTCAAAACTTGGAAAAGGAGGGGGGAGGATTGTACACCTAACCTTTACATCGATATTTCATTTGTTTGCTATCACTGGACTGTAGTCATACACCTTACTATGCTTTGGAAATCTGTAATGCTCGAACTATCGGTGATTGCTGTAAATACAGCGCAAACACAATTCGGGAACGTCACTTATTTTTTATATTGCAACGTAAAGACTTTGTGACCTATCAAGTTTATACTTCGGCATCTCCATGGCCTGTTTAACGATGGTGCCCCACCATTTTTCAAATGTCTTGCGCCATTGTTAAGTTGTCTTCCGCCATTGTTCTAGACTGTTATCGTTTTTATAGCTCGACTCCATTTTTTTTTTCAATTATAATCAAATGCATGTAATTGCATAACCCTTAGGCTTTAGTTATACAATAATCTAATAAATTTCTAATGCCTGAGGGATATCCAGATTAAGATTGCTAATAACTTCTACCTGAGCTTGTACAGGTAGATCAACAAACAAGACGAGGACAGGAGAATACTATCTGAAGATAGAAGATTCATTTGCTGAATTATTCAACTAAGTTTCCGCAAATGCTTATGATAATTTGGTTGTCAGACATATTCATATGTTCAACCTTATAGGTACTTTTAAAAGAGGGTAAGACACAGAAACACTGATGGTACTTAATTAATGCATGGAAAACCATGTGTGTTGCAAAGACCATGATAATTCTGGTCAGGAAATCGGATCTGAAAAGTGCTTTCTAATACATTGTAATATCAAAATAATAACATGAATACAAAATTTACTAAAACTTCCTTAGGTTGTGAAGGCTGTATATATACATAGATTTAAATTACACAGCTATTAGTACCTACATTAAAACACAAAACTATATTTCTAAATACTCTGTCTAATGAATCAAAAATATATTGTATTTAGGTTGAAAGATTGGTAGACAGAGTTCAATCTTCAACATTACTGGATGATAGACGAGATGCAGTCCGAGCACTTAAAGCAATGTCTAAGGTACAATGTGATAAAAGCTAAGTGGCAAAGTATTTCTTTATTTTTAATATCAAAATCTAAACAAACAATTCTAGCCATAAATTCCTTCCAACTAAGTCTGGTGTCTTCATTTTTTTTTACCATCCAAAAGAATATATCCATTAGGTCATAATTATTATTTGTTGGATTTAAGAGATACTGATCTGACTGGATCTTTGTGATTTTGAAATTAAAATAATGGTTTTAAAGATTTAAAAAATTCCTATAGGAAGAAAATGTGGCGAAAATAAAATGACTTTAAACAAATGTACAAGAATTTTATTTTCTCAGAAAAAGTGCAATATTTATTGACTTGAAACAAAATTTTCATTTTTTTGTAGAAATTTCGACTGGAGGTTGGGACACAAGCAATGGAAATACTCATAAAAACATTGGAAACTGACAGGTTGGTATGACTATATAGAATATGATATAAAATTCATGAGACGTGCATTAGCATTTACAAATGTACAGTTAACTCTCGTTGTCTCGAACTCGCTTGACTCGAAATTTCGGATGAGTCGAAGTTTTCACGTGGTCCCGAACTTTGTTCCATATAAATGTATGTAATTCGACTCCTGATGAGTCGAAATTGGATGTGTCGAAATTTCGGTTGAGTCGAACTAAATTCACGATCCCAAGGTTAACAAAAGCATTCAAAATTTATTATTTATCTCGAACTAATACACATTATGTCAAAACATGACCTCCGGCATTTAAATGGATTGAAGAGTTAATCTGACAATACACGTGTAATTAAATTTCCAGTCACTGACCACTGTATTGATTTATGACATGCTATTTCCACGAGCGTTTACCTAAGATTATCTTTAATAGAATTTTTATAAATAATTAGTGATACATTGTTAATGTTCATGAAAAAGTATTTAAAATGTTTACAAAACAATTAATTGGGATTTACACTAATGAGCTTGGGTGTGTATAAAGTAAGGATTATGACTTCCGTTGATGATCACCTAAAAACTACTCAATCGGTGTCATTAATCTTGTTGTATTTTCTTTTATTAAAAGAAAGAATACAAAATGAACTTTAAACGACCTGAATAACGAAACTATCGATTGGAAATTACTCTCTCGGATAAAAGCCATAGGAAACAATTGTAACTGAAACAATTGAATAAGTAAAACAATGTTATTATAATAACGAAAGACCATGACACAAATACATCGATTTGATACCAGAATATCGATGTATTTCCCGGATTTATTTTAGCTTTACCATGCTAAACAAGAGTTGTGTCCCTTGTTCAGTCAAACTTCCGGTTTTCGTTTGAGTCGAACTATGTGTATCTCGAAATATTTCTCCGGTCCGGCTGACTTCGAGATAACGAGAGTCGACTGTATATTAAAACTTTAAAAAAAAAGACATTTAAGAAATCTTTACACCTGTAGTATAAAAGTATGTTCTACAAAAATTAAGTAAGCTGGCTTGCAATTTTTCAAGGAGTAGTATATTTACCATCAATGACCCTTATTTGGAATAATGACTATTCTTTATTCTGTTCTACAATTTGATATTTTGTTTGTAATTTCAGGAGTGATGCAGAGATAACAGGTTATGCCTTGGATGCCTTATGTAACATCATGTCCAATGAACCGTCAGAAGAAGGTAATCTACATCTAAATATTTTTTGAAACCAATTGTGTTTTCTTTATTGAATATGAAAGGAACTGATGCAGCAGGTTGAGTTATTCATTGAGATAAAAACTCCCATTCAGATGGTGAATAGTTAATTTGCATCCAGATCAGGGCTTCCAAAGAATATTTGAACCAGTTGACCTCTAGGTCAGATATAAAAATGCAGTCTTAGATTTGTCGTTTGTTTTATATCCATTTGTATATTATATTTTTTTTTAAATTGTCAAATATTTAAAAAAAAATGTTGATGTCTGTGATCTGTTTGTTATGTAATTTTGCAGTTTATAAATTTGAAATATAAGAATATTGATTTATCCTACCACTATACCCCTTTTATTTAATTTTGATATATATACTAATGCACTAGTGATTTCCTGTTGGTGGGATCAATGCAATTTGAACACTGCTCATTAAATTGTTTGTATTTTTTATTGTCCAGATGATGAGACTCCTATTCAAGTACAAACTGATCTTGGTCTCCAGTTTACAGAAATATTTACAAAGACTCCCAGTAATATATCTCTATTGTTATCTATGCTAGAGGTAAGACATTTGTAAATTTATATATGTTACGTATGCATTCAAATTTAGTTTACAAAACAATATTTTACCTCATCATTAAACACAAAATATAGGTTGCTTTTGTATTGAAACATTACAAATATCTATTTGTTAAGAACTACAGAAATATATAAAATTTACTTGAAAAAAAATTTGATGTATAAAATATAACATAGTAAATCAATAGCATGTGTTAAACACTTAAAAATTAAAAAATGTTCCGTAATTATATAATTTGAACTAAAGTATTCTTTGCTGTAGAAACTCATTGTATATTTTCAGGAATATGATTTCCATGTGAGATGGCCAACTGTAAAACTTCTTACAACATTACTAACAAATAGATGTAAAGAGCTACAAGAATGTATCCTAGTTAGTCCTATGGGTGTATCTAAACTGATGGACCTGCTTTCAGATAGTAGAGAGATTATTAGAAATGATGTAAGTTAAAGGGATAAAGTAAAATATTGTAATTTTATGCAATTATAACTTAAAAAGTATATTTCATGAAAGTTAACTTAAATGAATGTTCTTATATGTATAAAATTTAGACAAGCAAATGTCATGACTACTTTTGTATTTGTTTTGTCCCAATTGAATTGTCAGAGGATTTGACAAAATTAGAAATTAACTAAATGCTGTCTTGTGCATTTAAAATAATAAAACAGTTAACTAGGTGCATATTGAGTTGGCAGCATTGACATTTGACCTAATACACTAAATCACTGATCTATTTTCAGTGTCTGTAAGGCAAATATGTTTAATACTTAAACTATCAAATAATAAACACTCTCAAAGATGGGAACCTTCACTTTATAATGCTAAATACATTCGACTTTCTCTTTCTTCTTCAGGCCTTATTACTACTAATCCAGTTAACCAGGAACAATGGAAATATACAGAAGATTGTAGCCTTTGAGAATGCTTTCGAAAGATTGTTTAGTATTGTTGATGAAGAAGGAAACAGTGATGGAGGTAAAGCAATTTCTTATTCATGGGATGGTACTTATCTTTGAAAAAAATGATGCTAAAGCACTTTCCAGCTTTACAGTTTTGAATATGTGTTTTTATGCCCCCACCCTAGCAGAGTTTTAAGTTTTACCCTTGTGACGTTGTCTGTCTGTACATATGTATGTCTCAAAATTGGTTTCCACTCTCTAACTTGAGTTTTCCTTAACCAATTGTTATGAAACTTATACACAATCCTTATTACAAAAAAACACAGAGCGGTGTCACTTTAACCATTCTAGATTTATGCCCCTTTTTAAATGGAAATATTACAAATTTTTTAGTTTCCATTCTCTTACTGAAGTTTGCCTTAACCAAATGTTATCAATATTTATACATATGCTTATTACCTTAAAACAACAGTTTAAGTTATATTTTGTTAATATCAATTTAACCATTTATGAGTTATGTCACTTTATAAATCGAAAAAATCACATTATTTTTAGTTTCCGTTTTGTAACCAAAGTTTGCCCCAACCAAACATTATGAAATTTATATGTAATACTTATTACCACAAAACTCTGATCAAGCGCCAATTTAGGTAGGGACACTTTTAACGTACTTGAGTTATGTCCCTTTATAATTTTGTATGCAAGCAGGGGCATCATCTGTGTCCATTGGAACACATTCTCCATTTATTATTCAATATAACAAAATTCATCAGATAACACTCACAATATGTGATGGATATTTTTTTTTTTTTTTTAAATTGTAGCTGTTAAGACTTCTGAAAAATTTCTTTTTACTAAACCATCTGAACTAAAGAATACTACAAATATAAACAACTTTGTGACATGAAAAGTTTATAATATTTCTCAGAATGATTTTTAAAATTGTTTATTTTAGGTATAATTGTAGAGGATTGTTTGTTATTGTTGACCAACTTACTAAAGGGTAACATATCTAATCAGAATTTCTTCAGGGAGAGTAGTTTTATACAGAGATTAACACCATTCTTTGATATGGATTCTGAGGCTCAGAGATCTCAAGCAGGATGGTCAGCACAAAAAGTCACCAATATACATCTTATGCTAGGGGTAAGTTTACAATGATTCATATATCTAGTAGTGAAATTTTTTTTAGCTAAAGTTTATCTGAAGAATTTTCAAAAAAGGGATTTTATAAATGTGCCATTTTGTCAACACAACATAAACAAAAATTAATTAGACATCTAGAGGTCTTAAACAAAAAAACAGGTCTCTGTAAAGTATGTTTAAGCTCTAAATGAGACTTTAATGAAAAAAAAGTTGTGAATAGTGAATAAACTGAACAGAAGATATCAAAGATGTGCTATAAGCACAATCTTAAACTTAAGTTAATCTTAAAAAATGTTGTAGGTAACAAACTTGATTTCGTATATTTTTTACCTAAACCTCTAAATTCAATCTTTTTAAGTTTTCCTTTTATCCTTTGTCACTCATTCTCAATTTTTAAAATTTATGAAAAGATTATGTTTTTATAATAAGATCATACTATTCAGATATTAAAGTATACTGGTGAATATTGTTGAAAACGTAAACTATTGATAAGATTTTACTTCATTTACAGCTAGTCAGAAACCTGGTCTCACCCAATAATCCTCAACAGCAAACAGCAGCCTGTCAGAGAACTATGTTTCAGTGTGGTAAATATTTTGAATATTACACAAATAATATTTTTCTATAAATCAAAACTTTGTATAAGTTTTTTCAAGTATAGAAATTAAATATGTTATAGATTTTGCAGACTCGAAAACCTGATTGCAAAATTTTCTTACAAATAAAAAATTGTGATATCTAATGAAAAATATACTTGCAAAACTAGTAAATTGCAGATATGGTTATCATGTTGTTTTTGCTTTTCAGGTTTATTGATGAAATTATGCACAATTCTTATGGCAAGTGGAGTTCCAGCAGATGTACTTACTGAGGTAAAACTGCTACCAATATCAAGAGCACCATCTGACAAAAAAGATTATGCATAAACTTTCTTTTAATATTTTATAAGACTTTTGTGAGCGTCATTTAGCTTTTTTAACCTAATAGGCACAAGAAGATTTATACAATTGAAAACATGAACTAATGCATTAAAAGTTACATCTTGCCTAAGAAGTGAACACAATTTATTGGTGTGATAATAGACGAAAAGTTTATTCAACAAAAAAGATATAGTTATCATTCATACATACCAAATTGTCAGTCTTAAGTATATGTGTGTACATTATCATTTATACCTACCAAATTGTCAGTCTTAAGTATATGTGTGTACATGTTGACAACACACAAATATTCTGAAAACAAGTAAAATCTTAGATGCTATATCTTTATAATCATAACTGATGACATATTGATTTATCTTAACCCTTACCATGCGGAATTGTTTTTAGAAAATGTCTAATTTTCGTTTATTTGCAAAAATATGCAAATTATATGCAAATGAGCTTAGCCCTGTTGCTGTAGCATATTGATTTCTTTAAATCTAATATAGGTGATCACGGGGTGGGGTGGTCGGGTGAGGAGGCGGAATTTTTTTGACGGGAATTTGCCCCAAAGTGGGTCAACAGGTGCAAAAAACGTCAATTTTGCCGATTTTTCACCCCTTCTCTTGACCCAGAAGACCCAGGGTTGCTGGTTAAGGTATCCAGCTGTAGCCTGTGTGTAGAGTGGACCCTAGTGAACAAATAGACCCCAACAGTTGTTAGGTCGGAGTGAATCTGATCTTGATTCATCGGTCTACAGAAGGTCATTTGGACCCAAAATACCGAATTTCACGATTTTTGCCGATTTTTGACTTCGAATGGACCCAAAACCGGAAGTAGTTGTTTCCTATGCATATTTCAATAATAACAATGATCAGTAGTTATATGGCTGTGGGTTTGCACTATCTTTGCCAGTTTTATGCCTCTGAACTTCTTGTGTAAGATACAGATGTGAAGCCTACCCCTCCAGAAAACCGAGTTTTAGCCAATTTCAATTTTCCAAGTCCGTATTTGTGCTCAAAATGCTACTTATACATGAGAAACGTGAATATGGATAGCCTCAGATTGACGGAACATGCATAACTTTTAAAATAAGTATCATAAAGTGGACTTCTAAAAGTATGGAACGCCATTAGAGCCAAATAACGGTTATTAGGGTCCGCCCGTCAAAAGACGGGTACCGCATGGTAAGTGTTAAGATTATTTATCTTTACAGAACACAAAATTTTATCATTTTTATTTTAGACAATAAATACTGTGTCAGAAGTTATAAGAGGAAATTTACAGAACCAGGAATATTTTGCTTCAGTTTTAGCACCTTCAACACCACCAAGGTAGGAAATATCATAAAAAATATAAAATTGAGAATGGAAATGGGGAATGTATCAAAGAGACAACAACCCGACCATAGAAAAAAAAACCAAAAAAAAAACAAACAACAGCAGAAGGTCACCAACAGGTCTTCAATGTAACGAGAAATTACCCATCCGGAGGCGTCCTTCAGCTGATCCCTAAACAAATATATACTAGTTCAGTGATAATGAACGCCATACTAACTTCCAAATTGTACACAAGAAACTAAAATTAAGATAATACAAAGACCAGAGGCTCCTGACTTGGGACAGGCGCAAAAATGCGGCGGGGTTAAACATGTTTACCTAGATGTGATCGTTTTCTGTAGAAACATTAACAGAACTGATTCCACTACATAAAATATGTGCATTTCAACAATAAATGTCTCTTCAGTGATGCTTGAAGTCCAAATAATTAAAGATCCAAACCTTATTGAAAAACTGGAGAGCTGATAAACCAAATATTAAAATAAGGTATAGCCAAAGCTGGGCAAGTAATCAGGACTTTGCTTGAGGAAGATATATTCCTTAATTTGAAATTGTCATTTGTCAGAATTTTGAAAAAATCTCAATGAAAAAGAAATATGCTTTGTACAACATTTTAACGACTGATAGATAATTAAAGATGAAGTTTGATTCCATGATCATTTTATTTTTAATTTCAGACCAGCTATAGTAGTTTTACTGATGTCCATGGTTAACGAGAAACAACCATTTACTTTGAGATGTTCTGTTTTATATTGTTTCCAATCTTTCTTATATAAGAATGAAGTAGGCCAATCACAGATTATACAGACACTACTTCCTACATCATCTGATGGTTTGTAGTTTTATTATTTACATCATTTATATTATAATATGTGTACACATATAAATGTACATTGTATGTGTCTCAAAATGGTATTAAGTTTTATGAAGATTTGATTGATTGTTAAAACCTTATACTGATTATTTCACAATTCTTTTTTCATTATACTTTTAGTATACTTTGGTATCGTTGAAATTTTTCATCTTTTTTTAACTGTACCAAAAAAAAAACTGACTTAAAAGGGAATATTTGTTTCAAAATGTGTTAACCTTAAAATGATTACCAATAAGGGCTATTCCATTTAAACATAGCTCAACCCCAAGGAAGGCACCTGAAAATTCAAGGTACCCCCCATAGAAGTGATATTTTTCAAGTTCGGCAATGGTAGAGAAGTGTTTTTTTCTGTTCCACCACCACCAATAGAAGTGGTTTTTTTTAAATGCAGACACCTCCTACAGAAGCAATATTTTTCTTTATAATTTACTACCACCAACAGAGGCAAATTTAAAATTCTTAATTTATTTTTGTAAAGGCAAAATTGGAGGGTATCAAAATTAATTTAATTTTGAGATGAGAAAGGTTTCATTACAACAATCACTGTCAGAAACCTTTTGCTGGGTATATCGTGTTGTTTTGTTATATATACTGTATGTACCTATGTTTCTGGGATGTGGAATGGCATAATACACTGTCCGAATCGTGTTAAAGTCAAGGGTACAAGTTCACTATATTAATATTATTTTCAGAGGAAAGGAAAAAGTTTCAAGATCCAATTTATGGGAAGAAGCAAACCATAAATTATTTTCAATTCTAACGACAGAATATTGCTGATATCTTAAACTACATTTTGTAAAATAGTTTTGTCATTTTTTTTGTAAGGCAATACAAAGTATTCTGTTCAAATACTCCATGTTTACCTGTATATTTTTGTTATCACTTGTTCAATAAATTTATGCAACTGTTTGCACATCATGATTGGATTTAATTGAGTTGTTTGTTAAAATCACATACCCCTAGTTGCAATCAGAGATGGATCAATGATTTGATGTTGGGGGCAATGAAAGGCTAGGCCTAAAAATAGGGAAAATGGGCTAAAAAAGAAAAAAAATAGTGGAGGGGTGGGAGCACACATTTGTTAAGAGAAATCCTGGTCCACCCCTGGCAAGCACACTGAGGTTTGATAATAAATATTCATAACTTGAACTTTTAATCAGTATTAAGGCAGTCTTTCAATATTAAAGAGATCTTAAAGTTATGCATCTTAAAATTTCTGCTTGCACAGTTCACAATCATATAAAACTGAAGCAGCTGTGAATGTGTAAATTGAACTTTGACCTTGAAAATCAGAGAGATTGCTATGTATATTTGTGTTAAATAAAAAATCTTGGAATGTTGCAGGAAATTTAGGCCTACAAAAAATAATGTTGTGTTTCCAATCACCCCCTTGAAATTTTAAAGGGACGGTAGGTAGGTATTTTTTTTTATTTTTTTTTTATATATTATTAACAACCGTGTATTACATAACATTTCGTGTTTCTACTGTATATAATTTTTGACTTTTAGCTTGACAAAAATAGTTGACGATAGACGAAGTGAAAAGTATAGAGCTCCTGCATCCTTGATGCAGCAACTGAAATATAATACAGCAAGCTATAAAAGCTCAATCAAACCCTAAAAAAGGGCAGCACTACCCCTTAGAAATAAGCTCAAGTTATATAAAACTCAATTTCCAGTTACCAGACACAAGTTTGGAATTTAATAGAAAGAGATTGATCATATTAACCCACTTTAAAAATCTCCCTGAGATAACTTTTAGTTTACCCCTTTTAAAATCCCCCTGAAATAACTTTTAGTTTACGAAAATACCCCCGAAAAAAAAAATTAAGTCCAAACCTAAAAAAAATTTGGGCAGCACTTCCCCTAGGAAATTAGCTTTTTAAACCCAATTCCCCTATTTCAGGACCAAAAGTTTGGGATTGTCTGAGAAAGAAATTGAGAAGATGTGGGGCAGATTCATTTATAGGAACATGAACCAAACATCATCCCAAACCTACAGATAGACAAATATATTATGTACACTACCTGGCAGGACCAAAATTAAAAAAAAATAATGTTTGTTTGAGGTAGCCTGACTGAGCCGATTGAGAGCCTCCCGACTGTAAAATTTTTATTGAAAAAAAATCGTAATTATTTTACGATATCCGGATTGTTTTCGTTTCTTTTCCGTATCCGGTTGCCTTTTTCTCTTCTACTTTGATCCTGGTCGCAAATGCGCTTTGAACTAAACCTGGATTCCTGCGTGGTTCAAAGCGGTAAACTGATTCGGATGTCATGTTTTGGTTTGGCCGAAATTGTCAAACAAACGCAAAAAAAAAACCACAAATGATTCTCTCACCACTCATAAAACAGCCCCCCAGAGAAGCATTTTCATTCAAGCTAACAATATACATGTAGAGATGCATTTTTTATCAATACACACACCTGGATAGAAGCAATTTATTTCCGACAACAGCCAGGGATAGAATTTTTTTTCTTTGCCGTCCGTGGGTATGAGCTATGTTTAAATGGAATAGCCCTAACAATTAATTCAGCAATTATAATATAATTTATTTCAGTAAACACAATAACTGCTGGTCAACTATTGTGTGGAGGATTGTTCAGTGCTGATTCCCTGTCTAATTGGTTTGCAGCTGTAGCTTTACTCCATGCCATAGAAGATAATCCATCTCAAAAGGAACAGTTATTACGAGTCCAGTTAGCAACTAGTATAGGGAACCCACCAATATCATTATTACAGCAATGTTGTAATATATTAGCACAGGTAATTTGACATACAAATAAAATGTTTTCTTTTTCTTATTTTTGTCAATACCAATTATTTTTTCTTCTTGTACTATATTGCTGGCTGTGGTCTTGAGTGTGTGTTAAGACTACATTGTTGTAGATCTTTGTTCCAGTAGATGTCACCGGCAGAAGATAAACACACTAAAGACCTATATTAAACATGTAGTCAACAGGTGTGGTAAGGCTTAGAAGTGCCTTTATCATGTATTATACTGCAAACATTTATGAATTAAACTTTTATTATCCATTATACTGTTTTCATGTACTTCTGAACAGAATGACTTAATATTTTCTGAGCTGTTTGACAGTGATGATTTGTGATGTGAGCATTTATCTGATTTTTCCTGGCACTTCTTCTTTTCTGATATTAAGAATTTTTCAATCTGCTGAATTAAGTTTTTTTTTTTCGTCACCCATTTCTCTAGAAAGTACTGCTCTGCAGAAAGACTATATATTAAATCTGCAGCTGAACAGGAATAAGTTGTAATGAGTGATTTTCTGACTTTTGTTGGACATCTTCATTGTGTGTTTAGATACTGTTATTCATAACTGGAGTTTGCTAATCACAGCTATTTCTTGTTGTTTCTTTGTCCTGAACATGCATGAAATATTTGCCACTGGACATTAAGCAACCAACATCAATCAATCTTGTTGGTTCTTATTTTATCAGAAACATTTGGTTAATTTTTTTCTTATACTATATTGTCAGTTGTGGTCTTTGATGTGTTAAGACTACATTGTTGTAGATCTTTGTTCCAGTAGATGTCACCAGCAGAAGATAAACACACTAAAGACCTATATTAAACATGTAGTCAACAGGTGTGGTAAGGCTTAGAAGTGCCTTTATCATGTATTATACTGCAAACATTTATAAATTATGAACTTTTATGATCCCTTATCATACTGTTTTCATGTACTTCTGAACAGAATGACTTAATATTTTCTGAGCTGTTTGACAGTGATGATTTGTGATGTGAGCATTTATCTGATTTTTCCTGGCACTTCTTCTTTTCTGATATTAAGAATTTTTCAATCTGCTGAATTAAGTTTTTTTTTTTCGTCACCCATTTCTCTAGAAAGTACTGCTCTGCAGAAAGACTATATATTAAATCTGCAGCTGAACAGGAATAAGTTGTAATGAGTGATTTTCTGACTTTTGTTGGACATCTTCATTGTGTGTTTAGATACTGTTATTCATAACTGGAGTTTGCTAATCACAGCTATTTCTTGTTGTTTCTTTGTCCTGAACATGCATGAAATATTTGCCACTGGACATTAAGCAACCAACATCAATCAATCTTGTTGGTTCTTATTTTATCAGAAACATTTGGTTAATTTTTTCTTATACTATATTGTCAGTTGTGGTCTTTGATGTGTTAAGACTACATTGTTGTAGATCTTTGTTCCAGTAGATGTCACCAGCAGAAGATAAACACACTAAAGACCTATATTAAACATGTAGTCAACAGGTGTGGTAAGGCTTAGAAGTGCCTTTATCATGTATTATACTGCAAACATTTATAAATTATGAACTTTTATGATCCCTTATCATACTGTTTTCATGTACTTCTGAACAGAATGACTTAATATTTTCTGAGCTGTTTGACAGTGATGATTTGTGATGTGAGCATTTATCTGATTTTTCCTGGCACTTCTTCTTTTCTGATATTAAAAATCTTTTAATCTGCTGAATTAAGTTATTTGTTTTTGTCACCCATTTCTCTAGAAAGTAATGCTCTGCAGAAAGACTTTATATTAAATCTGCAGCTGAACAGGAATAAGTTGGAATGAGTGATTTTCTGACTTTTGTTGGACATCTTCATTGTGTGTTTAGATACTTTTATTCACAACTGGAGTTTGCTAATCACAGCTATTTCTTGTTGTTTCTTTATCCTGAACATGCATGAAATATTTGCCACTGAACATTTGGTTCTTATTTTATCAGAATTATTTGGTTTATTTTTTCTTATACTATATTGTCAGATGTGGTCTTTGATGTGTTAAGACTACATTGTTGTAGATCTTTGTTCCAGTAGATGTCACCAGCAGAAGATAAACACACTAAAGACCTATATTAAACATGTAGTCAACAGGTGTGGTAAGGCTTAGAAGTGCCTTTATCATGTATTATACTGCAAACATTTATAAATTAATTCAACTTGCTTTTCTATACATCATCGCAAAAATACTTTCAGGAGGATATATTTTTTGTTTAAACTGTCAGTCCATCCTTGCTTTCGCAACAAAAAGTTCCCATATGATATTTGAGTTACTTTGCTGGATTGGTCATCTGCTTGGCGGTATTGAATTTTATCACATCGCATCTGTCTATTAGACAATTATGCAATGTTTGCTTTTATTTCAAATCAATACTGTAAATTCAGAAATTATTTTGTGCATTTGTAATTTTAAAATGAACAAAACTGTGAGTTCAATTATTGCGATTTCAGGAAATTCTGCATATATTAGAATGTGAGTTACTATTATTGCGATACTCACGATGCCGCATTATTTGTGTTAATAAAAACCTTGAAATGATTTATGAATTCACAGTATGCTGAATTATCTTCCACTTTCAAATGATTAATTTGACATGCAAGATTACACCTTTAATCAGTTGTCATTCTTTGTGGGTGTTCAACCTTTGCACGGGTGTTATACCAAATAGAATGATATAAAATTACGTGAATGCACATTTTATGCACAATTGTGCATTAAGTTTATTTTTCTAACAATAAAACTTTCACAATAGATGATTTGATGGTCACAAGCACAGTTTTAATGGTGCCATAGAGCTGTACCATTAAAACAGATATTAGAACTGTCAAATCCAAATAATCTCTGCAAACAATTACTTCATAGCTTGACAGCAATGATTTTTAATGTGAAAATGCTTTTTTTTTTTAATATATTTATTTTGCTATATGGTGGGTAAGACCTTTACGCAAAGGAAATTTGTGCATGAAGCAGATGTTTTGACCCCAAATATATCACAACCATTGTATTTTCATTATTATGTTATATGGAACTTGTTTCTTTTCCAGGGAGGTAAGATGCAGACTCGTGTAGGTTTACTGATGTTATTAAGTGCCTGGTTAGCAGATAGTACAGTCACAGTAGCACATTTTCTTGCCAGTACAGCTAATGTACCATTTGTATCCTTTTGAATAAGTGTATCACTCATAGAAAAAGTCTATTAATTGTTCTTAGTCGAGTGGTGAATAAATTCCATCATTTTACCAAGGATCTATAAACTTCTTACTGAAAAAAAAAGTAACAATGATAACCACTAAGAAGTTGAGATAGGTGTCATATTAATGTGTAGTAAAAGTGATTTAATATGTTCACAGCCTTGGTAAACCAAATGATAAAAAATACAAGGTACATTTGTACATAGAAAAATACGCAATAAAACTCAAAAATTCAAAAATCTAATGTTTATAGAATTATTGTTGAAAAAAATAATACTACAGTATAAATACCTCTGACAAACATGGGCATTGTAATAAATATTATTTGACAGAAAATCATGGTTAGTTTTTCCATGCAGATTTTACATTAAAATAACTAGAAATCAGCTTGAAAATTAGACCAGAGTGAAAGGCTGTTATTAAAATGGCATTAAGACATCTTATTTTGGTAAATTTTCTTAAATATCATATTAAACCTTAACTGATGATATTAGCTTATAACCCAAGTATCAGCCTCTGACAGTGATGAACATGAATTGTTAGTCCAGGGTTTATGTGCGTTCCTGCTAGGTATATGTTGTCTTTATAATGATGATCAAAATGAAACCTTTAGTAGGTGAGTAAATTGAAAAACATTTTGGGAACTTCAGTTGAAAGGCTTTAAACAGTTCTACTTTGGGAACTTAAAATAATTATTATGGTCATATATGATGAAATTGCTTGCTACTTTAGGAATTAGCTAAGATAGCTACAGTTTTGCCATTATATTTATATGTTCTCCTGAACAAAAAATCATTGTGTGACCAAATAATGAAAAAATATTGTTTCAGTTGTTTCAAATTTTATAATGCACGTCATGCAAACTGAATACAAATCAAGCTGATAAATTTTTCTTGGAAATTTTGTTTTAAAATTCTAATATTACACCTTTAATCAGTTGTCATTCTTTGTGGATGTTCAACCTTTGCACGGGTGTTATACCAAATAGAAAGATAATGTATACATGTGCATTAACATGCATTAAGTTTATCATTCTAACAAGAAAAAAAATCAACATAAAGAATATAAGAAAACTAATAAAAAAGCATTCATGTTGCCATAATTTATAACCTGAAGACAAAGTTTTAAAGAATAATATTTCTTCATTCGTTGTAATTTTATAGAAGTAAGTTAGTTGATACATTGTGATAGATAATCTAAAAATATTAAAAAACAATCTCATTGTTAAAATGAAATTATAGAAAAAGACATTTGTAAATATGTCTTTCCATGCCTATAACCATTCTACATGTCTTTATATTTTCAGAGCATCGTTACGACAGATTATAGAAAGAAGAATAGGATTAGAAACATTCACAGACAAATTAACACAAATACCAAAATTTGAAAGCTACACAAAAGCAGCTAAGAAACCACACCTTAATAGTAAACAAGCCAGCGATATTATATTTGATTATGAATTTACCAGTATATTTAAATCCTTGGAATGTAAGTCCATTTGTTCTTCTAAAATTGGGCATTTATTACGTTTGCAGATGAACAAACAATTCAATTTTTTTTGTTCCACTAATTTTCATTGTTTAAAGAATGAAATAACACTTGGTAAATTTATGTGTCCTCTGAGTGCTTTTCAGGATTTACATTAAGTATTAATGTCTAATAAAAAATAAATAAAAACCACAGATGTATGAATACTGGAATTCAAATCTGGTGGGATCATAGTTTTTCTGGATTATCTTCTATAGGGAATGCTTAAACCAAAGATTCAAAGCCAAGAATGTGTTTATACTTGAATACCTGAGCTATACAAGCAAAAACTTTGCAGCATGTTTAAATCGCTTATCATTGTAAACAAAATTGTTGTCCCTATTTTGTCCACTTCAAACATTATAATACCTTTCTATTGTCCACATCAATCATTATAAGACCATACAATAACTACCTTAGGAAAACAATCTTCTGTAGTGATGAAAAAATGCACATCAAAATCAAGGAAAGTTTGTATCTTTACATATTAACATCACAAAATGCATATAACTTTTTTTTTATAAAAATCCTTACATGCTTTAAAGCACATGTTTGTCTCTACTCAAATTAATTTTGAGGTTTGAAATGTTCACATTTATCTAAAGTTTCCGATTAACCTTATTGATGATGTTGTCATTTTAAATGGTATATTTCTTTACAGCTGATGTCTTGAAAGCAGTGTCATCAGCAGCTTTCATGGAAGAGAGTAAAAAGAAAATGGCAAGCATGCAGGAACATGAAAAAGTGGTTAATCAATATAAAGGTTTAATTCAGGAACAGGTAATGTACTTTAAAACCTTTAACAAGGCCAACTATTTCGTTACAAGGAAATTGATCAATGTATGTACAACAACCAAGTCATGTACAAAAAAAACCAAATAATTAATCAGATGCTATTTTCTGTGTAAGCTATGTTCACTTAATTTGCAAAACATTTTATGAATCAACCTCATGAGGACAAAGAAACAAAAAAAGTTATTCTTGTTATAATCATATCTTCAGCAAGTTGTTCAAACTCTGATTTTTATGTCGATGTAAAAAGCAAAAGAAAATAACTTATGGCTATTTAAATTAATATTGTGGCAAAAATTGAGGTCATTCCTGTTTTCAATACATGTACTAAAATCCTTCTTTTTCAGGATCAAGAATTAAATGAGACAAAACAGCTTTATCAAATCATTCAACAAAAATACACCAATCAAGAAAAAGAAATTGGAGAAATGAAAGATTTAATACAACAACTTAAAGATAAAAATGCACTTTTAAAGGCACAAAAAGGTATGGACTTACATTGAAAGATTTTATCAGCAACCTTTTCCTGGTTTATGCCTCACCTCAGATATAAGCACCACCTATAATAAAAGGGGACACTCTTTTTCTGGTAATATACATTTTTTTTTTGCAATTTAAAAAAATGTCAACATCATAATGAAAAGGTTTATTAGGTTTCAAGAAGTTCTGACTACAGCTTTATGACTAAATATTGTAATCGGAAACTTTAACCAGATATATTTCTATGATCAGCTAACTGTGAAATTTTGGTCAAAACTGTAATTTGGTATATATTTTAAAAATAATACATCAAAATGAACATGTATTAAAATTCAAGTGGATGTGACCACAGTTTAAAAGAAGACATGATATGATTGTGGATATAACTATCCACCAGGTACCAAATCATGTAGATTGAAGTAACAATATTTTGTCACAGTATTGCCTTCAACAATGAGCGAAACCCATTACATGAAATAGGCTTATGAGGGAACACTTATATGCCAAAATATACACCTCTTTATTGTAAACTACCTTTGACAAAAAAACAAAAATTGCAGTCTGATTTGGGACTAAAAAATAAAAGTTAAAGAAAACAAATCAGCACCATTGCCAAAAGAAAAGGCACAAACTAACAAACAATAACTACCCCCTCCCCCTCCCCCCTAAAAATACATAGAAAAACTAAAATTGGGTGACTTCAACTAAACTCAGTTTATCTGGAATAGATAGTACTTTTGGGCATTTTATCAACCAAATTTGAGGACATTAACTGTCTTGTAAAGTTAAATTGCTCATGTTACATTGGCTTAGTATGGATTTTTAATAAATTCATCATTTTTGGCAGTTTATCTTCACCTTTTATGCACTATTATAAGTTGAATTATAATAAGCATACATCTAAATGATCTGATATACTTTTTCTACATATTTAAAATATACTCACCCACTATACAAATTTTCCCATGTACTTCTGAAAATGTAGTATTAATCTTCATTGTAGCACCAAGTCCTGCTGTTGAAGATGGTAAAAAAGATGAAGAATTACGTTCTTTACAACAAGAAATGGAAAATCTTAGACTTAATTTAACAGAAAAAGACTCAGCTTTAGGGAGATTAGTGAGTATAGTGTAACATTTAATTTCACCAAATGATTTACATTGATATGAATACAATGAAATGTAGTCTAGCAATTAGTTTTCCACACTAAGGTGGACATTCACTGATTTCCAGTTTTACTTTTACAAGAAAAAAGTAAAAGTTACATCAACAAGAATAGGCAGAACTTGATTTTTTTATTTAGGAAATCTTCTGTTTATTTCAAAATAAAAAACAAAAAGATGCAGTCTTATACTTTGAAAATTTCTCTTACAGAAAGACGATTTGACAAGAGCTGAAGCCCAGATCATTACTCAGAACGACACAGAAGAAAACAAAGAAAACAATCCTAGTGAAATAGCAGTTTTAAGTGCTACTGTTAATAGACTAAATATAGATTTAAAAGAATGTAGACAAATTATAACAAATAAAGACTCAGAAATTAGTAGATTACAAGTGCAATATAATGAAGCTAATAGAGAAGTGGAAACTTTGGTAAGTTTATATGCCTGTTGGTTTTACTTTTATATAGTTCTTCTCTCACTGGAATGAAACATAAAATAAGCTCAAGAAATTGATTTGCCAATTTTTATGCTTCATTTATGGGCATTATGTTTTCTAGTCTGTCATTCGTCTGTTCGATGGGCATTATGTTTTCTGGTCTGTCTGTCCATTCATCTTTTCATTTCGTTCAATCCGCTTCAGGTTGAAGTTTTTGGTTGAGGTAGTTTTTGATGGAAGTTGAAGTCCAATCAACTTGAAACTTTGAAAACATGTTCCCATTTCAGATGATCTTTCAAATTTTAATGCCAAATTAGAGATTTCCCCCCATTTTCACGGTCTACTGAACATAGAAAATGATATTGCAGATGGGGCATCCATGTACTTGGAACACATTCTTGTTTTTTAGATATTTTAAAAATCTATTTGAAGCTAGGAACATACCTTTTTGACCGGAAATGAAATATGGTGAATTTTCTTCTTTTTCTCCATTTTTTCTGTCAAATAAAGACCATCTTTTCAATGCATACATTAAGTTTATTTTAGCTTGCAAACTTATTCTTTCATCCAGTCCTTAATATTTCTACAAATTCATTGTTTGTAATTTGATTTCAAGTGTCTTGTCATTTTATAAAAGTTTTAATAGATGGTTTTTTTTTAATTTTCACATTGAAATAACTCTTTAATGATAAGTTTCATTACTAAAAAGCACCTTTAAAAAATAGCCAAATCCATCTAAGTCATTTTTGCCTGAAGGTATGAAAATCAACAGGTGTATATAAAGTAATTCTGCAGTGAAGATTTTTTGTCAATCAGTTGAAAGATCATCAGTGCTGTTCCAGAAAATACTATGTCCCCCCCAGGGACGGCACTTTTTTTTAACCCCCACCACCCACAGAAATAAAATTTAATTAGAACAGTACTCCCTTTGCATTTTGGTATTTCAAATACAACCACCCACATAATATTTAAAACAATTGCCTTCCCTGGGGGGGACATAGTATTTTCTGGAACAGCCCTCAGCATTTTTGTAGAAAGAAATAACTATTATTGGACACTAACTTTTCTTTCAGCATTCTTTTTTCAAATTCTTTTTCTATACTTCAGAAACAAACAGCTGTAGTAAATAGTCATTCAGAAGTGGACACTAGTAGTTTAGAAAAGGAAATTAGTAAGTTAAAGGAGGAAAAATCACAACTGATGGAAAGAATAAAGAAATCTAACGAAGAAAATCTCAAAGCAATCGATAAATATAATGTGAGTAGATATTACTTTGTAATTTATATATAGAATTGTTTTTACTCTTTAAATTTTTGTAACTTCAACTTGACCTTTAATGGATTACCTTTATAACTTTTTATTTGGATGGAGAGTTGTCTCATTGGCACTCATACCACATCTTCCTTTTTCTTTTCAAAGATAATGTTGATTCGATGTGTCTTTTTAAATAATTTTTAACCTGATTTTTGTGACAAAAATGTCGGTTATTAATTTGGGGATGTACGGCGGGCGGGCGGCAAACAAATGTTGTCCCTGCATTAACTCATGAACCGTTAAACTAAAGCTTTTAAGATTTTAATATGTTGTTACTTACAACTAAATGAAAGTCAAGTTCAATAATAGTGATTTTGACTTTTACCGTTCAGGAGTTATGGTTCTTGAAAGATTTAAAAGTGGAGTTTCAAGTCGTGTCCGTGCATTTACGCATGAACTATTCTACCAAAGCTTCCCAAATTTTAATATGTTGTTACTGATGACAAAATGGAGGTCAAGTTCAAAAATGACGATTTTGACTTTTACCGTTCAGGAGTTATGGTTCTTGAAAGATTGAAAAATGGTGTTTCCAGTCATGTCCATGCATTTTCTCATGAACCATTCAACCAAAGCTTTTTAAATTTTTATATGTTGTTACTGATGACAAAATAAAAGTCAAGTTCAATAATGACGATTTTGACTTTTACCGTTCAGGAGTTCTTGAAAGATCGTAAAATGGCGTTTCCATTCACGTTATTGCATTTACTCATGAACCATTCAATCTAAGCTTTTCAAATTTTAATATGTTGATACTGATGACAAAATGGAGGTCGAATTTGATATTGACGATTTTCACTTTCACCATTCATCAGTAATGGCTCTTGTGATATTGCCAGGACACAAATAAATGTTAATAAATCTGGTTTGCTGTCGTTGTGACAGCCTCTTGGTAGTGTTGATAAGATGTGGCTTTTTAAATATTTTTAATGAGAATTTTAGGATTCATATGATGACTCTTTTAATGTACTTAATATTATTTTCATTTTTTCTGTGTTTTGTTTTAGAAACTAGAAGAAGAGAAGAAATCAATAGAAAATGATAGACTAGGTGTAGAAGATGAGTTGGACACATTGAAGAAAGAACAAGAAGATTTACTAGTTCTCTTAGCAGATCAAGATACCAAAATAGATAAATATAAAACAAAATTGAAGGAATTAGGTGAACAGGTAAGACCAAATCAGTTTCATGTAGAAATTAAAAATTTTAACCAAATAAAATGTGTGTCCCCCATGTTCTTGACAGTAATTTTATTCATATGATATCAAGCAGATTTTCTACTGGTATCATTTCATTGTTTATGAAACCAGTGATTATTGTTCTATAACAGATGCCTTCAAATTATGTTGAATGCAGTACTTTATCAGGATATGTTTTTATCATTTGTGGTGGTGCAAATTCTATTTTGAATGTTAATTGAGATATATTTCAACTGCATTTTAAGTAAATACATTTGAGTTTCTTCCTTTATTTTAGATTGAAGATGATGACGATGATGATGATCTAGGAGATGATTTAGATGATGAAGATGAAGAATCATGATAGACAAAACTCGTTAAAAAAGATTAGAAATCTAATTACTGTGTTATCAGTAAGAGTATGGGGCCAAGCGAGTGTGCAGCTAGAATTGTAAAAGATATCTATGATGGATACTTGTTAACATGGCAAATAAAAAATATTCAATGAAATGTAATTGATTGATTGTTACCAAAGTTTAATATCTGAAGGGCAAAGTGCTATTTTGAAACACTATTTAGTGTCCTGAAAATTGTAGAAGTGCATATCATATTCTGGGTTTATTTTGTTAAAATTGGGGGATTTTTTTTTAATGTAATTGCTAATTACATAAGGTATTTAATCTGCTTTCTAATTTGATGATTTTTCTATTCAGAATCAGAATTTTAAATCTTTAAAATTATATGACAGTATACAGTATAATTTTAAGACAGATATTATTTATCTTAATACTTTTAATAATGACTAATTATATTGAAATTTGAGATATTCAAAGATGCATTACATATTGGTCTATTAAAAATTAAAATCATTATTTGTAAGTTTCATTTTTTGGTGAAACATAATTTTTTAACTTATTAGCATTAGCATCATAACAGAATATTATGAGTATTTACTAACTTAATCTTAAATTTAATTTGATGAAATAAGCTTGACAATTATCATCCATATTCCAACCATTTTAACTGATAAAGAAAAGTCATAGATATAGATAGGAATATAATAACGCGTGTCTGTCCTTGCCTTCTTTAGAAATACGAGCTGAAACTATTTTTTTCATCTTGCCTGCATATATGAACTTATGATGAGTAGAAGTTTATTCCAACTGTTTTACTTTAATGATGTAAGCAAGAGTAATTCCTCATTTATGGACACAGTAGTTTAATGTATGTCTGTGAGTAGTTAACAGGGTTTCCATTAAATGATAAAGAGTGTATGATAAACATATCCAAAAAAACATGCTTTTTGTGGGGTAGAGCAAGAAATTCATTTATAGAGCTTCCATGTCATACCACGCTTTGCTTTTGTAAAGCAAATATAATAGTAAGAGTGAGTGCAATAACATTTTGCTTTTAGATGTACGGTGTAATTGGAAAGGGCATATATAGAGATCATCTTTTCATGGTAAAATTTTTCTTTGAACATAAAAATGTGATTTTGGATATAGTTTTGAACAGATATTCATTATACAGGATGTGTCTTTTTTGCCTTGTAAAACCAATACATCAAGGAAGATTTAAGATTTTTTTTTTTTATTTAAGGAGAAAATGGGTAGGGGTACATATGATAATATACATGATGTTATTTAAGAAGTGTGTATCTCTCTGCTGTGTTAAACCAAAACATCAAACATGATGCCTCTTTTTATGTCTTTTAAATGACATCAATTCTTCAAACCAGCCAATCTATTACCAATGAAAAATTCCACAACTCGAAGGGCTGAAATGGAGAAGGTTCTATTAAGTAGTCAGTTTATTTATTAATTGTTGTTTGCTGAATGTCTAGTGGTAAATTATGTAGAATCATAGCACTGCTTTATATATACAGAATGATGGAGCCTATTGTTAGCTTAAAGTGGAATGAGTCTACTGCTGGACAGACCATTCTAGAGATAAACTAATATAAAAATTCTTTTTAAACTGATTTATAAATGATAATTTTTTTCTTCAAAAAATGTAACTGAGTGAAGGATTTTATTTATTGGTAGTGTAAATAAAATATTGAATGTTTTGTGTTCCTGCTTTAATGTGTTTGAACCAACGATAAGTTTATTTATTTCTAACCTTGTAAAGTACTATGTTATTTAGATTTATAATCTATATTTTTCTACAAAATCTGTGATATTTTTTTCGTTTCTGCTCGAATGCAAAAAGATTCAAAATGTAACACTGCAATTCTTAGGTAGATACTAGTGTATTTATATGTTACAATGTTCAGTGTTTTTTTTCCCAGCTGTAAAAATTAAATGTTATTTTGAAAGTGCATTTTAATGTATGTCAAAATTAGTTGATCACATTTTGTGTTCTTTAATTTTTTTGTTTAGTCTAGTCGTCACTCTTCAGACATATAAAAAATGTTAGTTAATTAAACCTTCATCTGCATAAATACAACCATTGTACAATAGTATGTAGTGATATTTAATTTCATGAATGGCCCTTGTTTGTGTGTGTGTGTGTGCATGATACTCTGTCATATTATTTAGAGATTCAAATGTTTTTTATGTTACATTGGTTGTATAAAATTATACACTTAATAAAATGTTAATGAATTTTAGCTAGTATTTGTTATTTAAAGAAAGACCTTTGATGGTACTACTTCACTATACATTCAGAGAATTAATCTGAGGCATGTATAAGCAATAAGGTAGAAATGGAACTATTGGATGCCAATATTTTTTAATAGCTATGTAATTTGCTTTACATCCGCATTTTGATCTTACTTGTAAAGAGGGGCCTCAGTTGCTGAGTAGTCTAAGTAGTTACTACTGTAATCACTGGCTAGTCAACAGAGGTTATGAATTTCGAACCCCGCTCATTTGGGTGCACTCGACTCAAATCTTAATTGACTAGGATTGTCAGTTTTCCTATCGAAGGCTGATGGTTTTCTTCAGCACTACAGCTTCCTCCACCAATAAAAACTGGCCACCATGAAATAGCCTAAATGTGATGCACCAAAAATAAAAAATAAAATCTTACTTGTAAAGAACCATGTGATTGTTGATTGAATTAGATTCTGTTTTTAGTCGGATTTTTTTGACAAAAATGTTGGTTATTGATTTGGGGATGTACGGCGGGTGGTTGGCAATCAAATGTTGTCCATGCATTAACTCATGAACCGTTCAATCAAAGCTTTTAAAATTTTAATATGTTGTTACTGATGACAAAATGGAGGTCAAGTTTAAAAATGGCGATTTTGACTTTTACCTTTCAGGAGTTATGGTTCTTGAAAGATTGAAAAATGGTGTTTCCAGTTGTGTCCGTGCATTTTCTCATGAACCATTCAACCAAAGCTTTTCAAATTTAAATATGTTGTTACTGATGACAAAATAGAGGTCAAGTTCAATAATGACGATTTTGACTTTTACTGTTCAGGAGTTATGGTTCTTGAAAGATCGTAAAATGGCGTTTCCAGTTGTGTCCATGCATTTTCTCATGAACCATTTAACCACAGCTTTTCAAATTTTAATATGTTGTTACTGATGACAAAATAGAAGTCAAGTTCAATAATGACGATTTTGACTTTTACCGTTCAGGAGTTATGGTTCTTGAAAGATCGTAAAATGGTGTTTCCATTCACATTGTTGCATTTACTCACGAACCATTCAATCTAAGCTTTTCAAATTTTAGTATGTTGATACTGATGACAAAATGGAGGTCAAATTTGATATTGATGATTTTCACTTTCACCAATCATCAGTAATGGTTCTTGTGATATTGCCAGGACACAAATAAATGTTAATAAATCCGGTTTGCTGTCGTTGTGACAGCCTCTTGTCTTCAACTGAATTCATCCAATATTATAGTAGTGAACTATAATAAAACGAGGAAATGACTTCTGGGTTGTGATTGAGTTTTTTACCTACATATGAGCTCCATTGGCTAGAATTCAACTTTATACAAGTCCGCTTATGCATGTAAATCTACAAACCTGATTGATTTTAGAACATTCAAATATGAAATAAAAGATGAATTTCGGTCAGATAGGTCAGCTTTGTCATATTTGTATAATAATTCAATTTCAAACGGCTACATACTTTTCATTAAAACTTTAAACCCAAAAAAGGTAATCTGATGTAATGATATTCATTTGCATAACATCATTTTCTATCAGATGTAGCTCATACATTAGCCTAAACTAGTAATTGTAAACCCTGTAAAGGTTTGCTGAACTTGTGATGCAGTAGATTTTTATGACCCATCTAGGGGCCTTATGTTTTCTGGATTGTTCGTCCATTCATTTGTCTGTCTGACCCGATTCAGGTTAAAGTATTCAGTTTAGGTAGTTTTTGATGAAGTTGAAGTCCCAATAAGTTGAAACTTAGTACACATGTTTGGATTTATTTTCTAGTTACATGCAAGTGGTTTGTGGATATATTTGACTAAGTTTCAAGTAATTATACAAGGTATATAACCTGTTGTACTATATCAAACCTACACTTTAAGCATGACATAGGTTCTTATTTATGGAACACAATCATATCCTCCCTGCATGTAGTTTTAAGGTCCTCAGTGGTTGAGTGGTCTAAGAGGTTCAACAACTGTACCACCAGCCTGTCAACACTGGATGGGAGTTCAAACCTTGCACGTGGAAGGTGTGTTCAACACCAATCTTAATTTACTAGGGTTGTCAGTTTTCCTGCAGACAGAGGCTTGGTTCTCGTCGTCACTCAGGCTTTCTTCATTATGAAGTAGGATATAGTGCTTAAAATGGTAATGTGTTTTCTTGTTGGAGATGTTTTGCACTTGTCATTTCAGGGCCTTTTATAGCCGACTATGTAGTATAGGCGTATGCTGTATGGTGACCTATAGGTGTAAATTTCCATTTGAAAGTTGTCGCAATACTACATTTTCTTATTCTGTATGTCCACACACCAAATATACTTGACCAACATTTAAAAACTGACCAAAACACAAAAACATAGACCAATGAACCATGAAAATGGGGTCACGGTAATATATCTGCCAAACAGACATGTTTACCTTACAATTATTCCATACACCAAACATAGCTGATTTATTGCATTTGAAAAACAGACCAAAATGCATAAATTAACATTGACCAATGATTCATAACTAGAGGCTCTCAAGAGCCTGTGTCGCTCACCTGTTACTGTATTTACTGATGTCTGTCATCTTGGTTGGTAGGTGGGGTCATTAGACACTTTTTTTTAAATAGATACCCTAGTAATGATTGTTGCCAAGTTTGTTTAAATTTGGCCCATAGTTTCAGAAAAGAAGATTTTTGTACAAGTTACAAAAATGACAAAAGTTGTTCAATATTGACTATAAAGGGCAACAACTCCTAAAGGGGTCCTCTAACAATTTTGATCATTTAGACTTATTTGTAGATTTTACTTTGCTGAACAGTATTGCTGTTTACAGTTTATCTCTATCTATAATAGTATTCAAGATAATACCCAAAAACTGCAAAATTTCCTTAAAATTAACAATTTTAGGGCAGCAACACAATAACGAGTTGTCGGATTCATCTGAAAATTTGTGAGGTGATAGATCTTATTCTGATCCACATTTAAATCTTAAAAGATTTGCCCTTAATGTCTTAGTTTCAAAGATATAAATCAAAAACTGCATTTTATCACTATATTCTAATTTTAGCCATGTCGGCCATTTTGTTTGGTAGGCGGGGTCATAGGACACATTTTTTAAACTATATACCACAATGATAATTGTGGCCAAGTTTGGTTAAATTTGGCCATGTAGTTTCAGAGAAGAAGATTTTTGTACAAGTTACAAAAAATGATGTAAAGTTGTTAAAAATTGACTATAAAGGGCAATAACTCCTTAAGGGGTTGACTGACAATTTTGGTCATGTTGACTTATTTGTAGGTCTTACTTTGCTGAACATTATTGCTGTTTACAGTTTATCTCTATCTATAATAGTATTCAAGATAATAGCCAAAAACTGCAAATTTCCTTAAAATAACCAATTCAGGGGCAGCAACCCAACAACAGGTTGTCCAATTCGTCTGAAAATTTCAGGGCAGATAAATCTTGACCTGATCCACAATTTACCCCCCCCCCCCCCCCCCCCCTCACTTCATATTTGCTCTAAATGTTTTGGTTTCAAAGATATAAGCCAAAATATACATTTTACCCCTGTGTTCTATTTTTAGCCATGGCGGCCATCTTGGTTGGATGGCCAGGTCACTGGACACATTTTTAAAACTAGATACCCCAAGGATGATTGTGGCAAAGTTTGGTTAAATTTGGCCCAGTAGGTTCAGAGGAGAAGAATTTTGTAAAAGTTTATGGACGACGGACGCAGGACGACAGACGACGGACGCCAAGTGATGAGAAAAGCTCACTTGACCTTTCAGGTCAGGTGAGCTAAAAATGAGGTCAAGGTCAGATTATAACTGACAATCAGGCAATTTTACTTTACTAATATTCAATACACCAAATATAGTTGACCTATATCTTATATTTTTTAAAAAACAGACCAAAACTCAAAAACATACCATTGACCTATGAACCATGAAAATGAAGTCAAGTTATCTGAAACCTGTCAGAATATCATGTAGCCTTACAATCATTCCCTAATACTTAGTATTTTAGGAAGGGATCTAATCAAGTATCTTTTAACCTTGATTACTGACTAACTATATAAGCAAGATAAAACTGTGTGAAAAAAATATTTGTTTTTTATTCAGTTGCTGAACCTTGAAAAGGAGGTGATGGACATAGAACATGTGACAGAAAAAAGATTTGTATGATAATGTGTACATATACAAAGTATAAGGCATCCAAGTGTTTAATTTTCTGAAGTATAAAACTTTATACCAAAATTATATCCAGTCACCAGATAATCATCTCAATGTCTTGCAGATTTTTGTCACAGGAAAGAAAAGAATTTAAATTTGTAAACTTGGAAAGTTTCTTACATTCCTAAACAGTAGGAGCTTCAGGCTTTTAAATTTTATGATCAGATATCGTGAAACATGATTTTAGGAGTGTCGTTTCTGACTGTTTTTGTGAGCATAAACATCCTGAATCAACAGCTATGACTAACTAAATAAGCTTCCTGTAATAGCAATAACATTTAACCCTCCTTTATGAACAATGAGTTGTCCTTTATGTTCTTTTTAAATTTAGAAGTCATCCTGTTTTTAGCTGCACTTTGATGTGGTTTAAGCCCTATGGACCAAGTGAAATAAAAATTGGCATAATCCAACAGAATATTCTTACTTCATTGAACTATTACTAAATCAAATAAGACATTTATAAAATTTTAATTACAGCTTGCATGATTGACATATTTCATAATAAAACAAATAACCAGTAACAATTTACTCTGTAACAAACTTTCAGATAATACAACTGTATGTGGCAACAACAATGTCTAATTGTGTCCTAATATCACCGCTTCTTCTTTTTAGCTGGCATAATATCTTCATCTGAGTCAGTATCAAAAGTTATTCCCCTTGATTTTGGAGCTGACTTTTTGGTTGGTGCTGGTTTTCTGGATGAGGATGAGGCATTGAATGGGTCATCATCTGACAATTCCATCACATCATCATTCTCTGAATCTGCATAACTAAATTACAAGAAAATATATTAGAGGTTTATCCATGAAAAATCAAACTTATTCAATTTTAAAGATTTTTTTACCTGCATGACTTAGGAATTACTGTAAATTCAGAAATTATTGCGTGCATTTATTACTGCGATTTTGTCATTTTACACTTGAATGCAATTTTAATTTTTACGATTTTGAGAAAAGTCATGCTTAATTCAGTTAAAATATTACAAAATGTGAGTTTTAATTATTGCGTTTACAACTCAGTCGCATTATTCGCAATAATAAAAACCTTGCAATAATTTCTGAATTTACAGTAGTATAGGTGTGTTTTTTCTCCTATTTCATATCAACGTTAGAATTTGTCCGGAACAACAAATAGCCTTAGGCTGTGGAAAACACATATATATTTTGAAATAGATAAGAACAAGATGTGTCCTTAGCAAGGCTTCCAAAACGATCATATATTCCGGACATGACCGAAACTTTCATAAAAAGTCCGGCTGCTCTCAGTCTCAAACGGTCAAATAGAATTGGTTTGCCACTTTTTGTTATTCAAGGCATTTTTCATAAAACGGTCATTTCAATTTTGACCAACTATCGATCATTAAAAATGTCCGTTTGGGTTTTGGACATGTCCGCTTGGGCATACTATTTCACAAAGATATTTCGGTCATAATTAGGTTTATTACAATAGATGCAGCATATTAAAGATACTTTGAAGTGTCTCAGTTAGTCTAATTCTCCGGGTACATAAATGTACGGCTTGGTCTTTAGCTTGTGTACATCAATAAAAAGTAGAAAAAAAACACGTTTTTTTAATTTAAGTAACAACAAGCTGTCAAATAATTATCCCTCAATAAGTTATATTGAAGCCATAAATCATTCACTGATTACAGGTTTGTTACCTTTGATGAGGTGTCCTTAGCTTGTCTTTATCAATAGAACTAATGATGCATAACAAGGTACACAAAGGTGATCAGGTAACGAGGTCAAATATCTAAGCGTGTACGGGACAACATCCTATTTAATTACACTTTATAGATATTATTCTAAATGAGCATTCAGTTTAACAAAGTTTCCTGATATTTGAAAGTTATTCTTCAAATAAGTATATTTATAAATGAATAAGTATGATATCAGATAAATATTATTTAACACTGTACATCGTATTAAATACTGGGGTACTCTGAAGGGGAAAATTAATTGGGTATACCAAGCTGACTTGTCCAATGAATAAGAGGGGCGTTCTCTATTCTTGTTTTCATATTAAAAAAATGTTTTTACAATTGAAATCATAAAGAATAATATCCAATCATGACAATCTCCAACTCTTATGAAGACTTTGTCTGAAATTAAACTTTATAAATCTGCCATCATGGGCAAACGTAAACGTGACAATTTCGATCAAAATTCAAAATCTGCTAAAAATGCTAGAAGCATTAGTAAAAAATGGTTACAAAATGGTTAAGATTTGACAGTATGCTAAATGTCATGTTTTGTGATATTTGTCAAAAACATAAACTGAAAAATAACTTTGTAAAGCCTGGTTCGACAAAATACTCAACTAAGTATGTTTTTATTTATTCCTTATTTTCTAAGTAAGGTTTGAAAATTGTACAAAGAAAAATGTTATCACTGTTCGGTAGATTTTACACGGTTTAAAACAATATCCTTCATTGGGCCTCCTCAATGTTATCTATAAATACCACATCAGTTGTAAAAGTCACGTGGTCAGGTAATCAATACACAAAAAGAAAAGTATCACGTGTATCAAGTTGTAAAACAATTATTAAAGCCAGTTGTCATCAACAGATTCAAATAAAATGGCCTTAATTAACAAAGTGTAAAGTACTCAAAGAGAGAAGATAGATAATTTAAACAAAAACAAAAACATGGGAAAAGTCAGGTACTGAAGCTGACTGATGCAATGATGGTTCCTGTATTACAATACACAGAAAAATGACACAATACTGAGGACAATATTTCATTTATTTTTAGAATGAAGAAAACAAAACAGGTTTTAATAATTTTATTACATATAACACTTCTAATTACTTAGACACATATATCTTATGCATCCTCTCAGTTACATTTGAGTATCCAGCTAATCATTGACCGTCAAAAATATTTCTTTGTAAAATGTCCGGCTGTCGTCAGGAAATTTTGGAAGCCTTGGTCCTTAGTACTTGATGCCCCACTCGCACTATCATTTTTTATGTTCAGTGGACCCTGAAATTGGGATCGAAAACCTAATTTGGCATTTAAATCAGAAAGATCCTATCATAGGGAACATGTATATCAAGCAGGACAGACGAATGGAAGAACAGACTGACAAAAGACGAATGGATGCAGACCAGAAAACATAATGCCTCTCTATTATCGTAGGTGGGGCATAAAAAGAAAAGAAGAATATGTCCATGGATGACACAGATGACACAGCTTGTAAATATTTACTTATTCAGACTATAGATGTTTTGTTTTCTTTGAACCTCAAATGACATTTGTTTTTTTATGTTATAAACATACCTCATAGTCTTATTCCTGGATGATCTAGAGGTCTGAGATGCAAAAGCATTTTTGATACTACTTTGACTCTCAGCTACAACAGGTGTTTTCTTGGATCCTCTTCCCCTTCCCCCTCTTGTTCCTCTGGTACTAGTTTCTCCACCTCCTCTGCTTCCCCTTGATCCTCTTGAACCACGTCCACGTCCCCGTCCTCTACCTCGTCCTCTTGTACTTGTATCCATTTCATCTTCTTCATTTGAATTCTCTGGATTGCTGTCTTCATCAAATCCCGTATCATCAGCTGGACGTTTTGCTCTTGCCCGTTGAATAGCTTCCTGGACTTCCTGAACATCTTCTTTCTTCTTCTTTCTCTCATCCCTGTACCTAATCACTTCATCATCAATAGCATCTGTTTCTGCATTTCTTGTTTTGAGATAACCCTGAAATTATAATTCAATGTAGTTAAATGTTCACAAAGGTTGACGCCAGAATGTAGGATTGCCATGCAGACATGTGACAGAGTTGTCAAGCCATGACTGGAGATTTGTAAATTTTCAGCTGGAGTTTGAGCCTCATAACTGGTGATTTTTTATCGACCTACGCAATGCTTTTTTTGTGTGTTTAAACTGCATATCTTCCTTTTTTGTTAGAAGAACAAAAATTCCATACCTTTAAACACCTGCATATCCATTTTTACTTGATAAATATTTATTCATTATGTATAGTTCAAGATAAAGTGATCAGCCATCATACATAGTTGGCAAAAAGTACCTCTGATTAAGCTACATTGTCAACTTTGGTACCACTACTGAACATGTTTAACAGAAGGTGTTAAATTGATAGATTTATAGGCTTGCGGGTGGGTAGCTGTCTCCATAACTAAGTTTGGTCAAGTCATTTGGGCCACCATAGTCAGCTTTGAATGAAGTGTTGTAAGGATGGTCTTGACCCTTAGTACTGGATCTGCACCATTTGAAATTAGATCTCCAGGCAGAGTTGAATTTGGCTAGATTTTTGGTCTTTTTTTTTTTTTTGCTGCCGGGGTGATAAAATATGCTTTGCATTTTGTCAAATTCTAAAATATTAGAACAGTCCAAGACAACTATACTTATAAAGGAATTCCATTGGCTTGGATAGAAAACAAGCCATAAATATCATATTTCAGTTGATTTCATTTGTCTTTGAGGTTCAGTAAATGTTCCATGTTTTCAACAGCATCAAATTAAATCGTTGTTTATACAACTTGTACAATTTAATCCTGTCAGTATTTCACTTTTAACCAATCAGGCTTGTGTCTTAAACTAGCTAGTTGATCGCCAGGTAGTTACCTATTATCTTTAGTTTACTGTTGTATAACAGTTTAATCCTAAACAACTCAGGCTAATTTTACCTTTTGAAACAAAATCAATGACAGGAAACTTCTGTTTTTCTCGAACTTTTCCCATATCAATTTCTAGTTTCCTGAACTTTTTCTCTGTCTGTATCGATTTTGTAGAAAACTTAACAAGGTTGACATTTTTAAAAAGTGGAAGATTTCAAATTTTAATGGGAGGGACTGAAGAGGGTCTGAAAAGCGGGAGATTATGACACCAGCTGGAAGAATCACATGTATGGCCATGTCTTGCTTCCATAATATTTTATCCTCGTAAAAACAAAGAGCGGTGTATGATAAATAATTTGCCAACTAATTTTTCCAAAAGTTCATTATTTCCAATCCCAGAATTAATTAGATGTGATAACTAAATTAACAGACCTGTGTTTTCTCCAGCTGATATTTGACAAGTTCTGAAATAGCCTCTTTTTCTTCTTTTTCTACATACTCTGCCACTGCATCACCCATGCCTTTTTCTGTGAGTAACTTTAATTGCATGTGCTAAAAAGAAATCAGTACATTTTTGTTAAAAATCTGTAGTGGGACACACTGACGAACAAACAGACGGACGAAAGGACTCACAAACCAGAAAACATAATGCCCCTCTACTGTCGTAAGTGGGGCATACAATTTGCTTTTTGAAAAACTTAAGTATTGTTCCTATCATAATTTGCATTTTTTAGTTTTTGTTTAAATATATATAGTTATAAAATACTTTAAAGAAGGATTTTATATAGACATCACTTTTTTTAGTTTTTTTGTCATTTTGTTTTTTTACATAGGAATAATGTTGAAAATTTTGTTAGAAAACAACTTTTATTAGAGTTTGAATTAGTGTTTACATTCAACAGATTGAAAATATAATAAATACAAACTCGCATGCAGTTTTTTAAATGTCAAACATATTATTTCCATCTATTTATAGTGCCTAACAAGATTGTGTGAGGTAGACGAAATTGACTTTAAAACGATCGTATTGACTTTTGATGTGCAGAAATAGGCAGATCGGATATATTTTGACTCTATTAACTTACTTCTTACGTTTGGGATTAATTGTAATGAACATATTCCAATGAGACTGAAAAATGCTTTTTTTGATTATGATAAATAATAATTATACCTGCCGTATTCGTGCGTAAAATATATTTCGACATTTCTCTTACGAAAATGACTTGTTCAATGGAACAAAACGTATTATTTGTAAACTTTCTCTTTAATCTTCACAATAGGCTTTTAAAAAATAACCTTTCAACTATATATTCCGAAAAATTTGTGAAAATAGAATAATTGGCAATTCTTACCTTTCATACCTTAACTTTCATTGATAAAACATAATATTGACTCGTCCAGTGTCCAGTCTGAAGGTCATTTTAGTTACCGTACACATTCATGCACGTTTTAATTAATCAATAGTCATGTATGAAAAGCATTAACAATTTTGAAGGTAAACTAATAACAATTTAATCCAATCAAATTGCCTACGATTTAATAACAATGACCGGTCCACATCATAAAAATGTATAGGGGTAAACTGGGTAGGGAGAAAATGTCAGATATTTTAAGTTCATTATTTTGCAATAACGAATAAAAATTTGTGGACCAATAGATTTGTTATAATTTCATAAACATGTCATTATGTATTGGTATAGTTTTTGGATCTTGCATTAGCATATTTAAGGCTGTAGAAAGTTTGGCCTTCAAAAGTCAACATAATCATTGACTTTATACAGAAAATTCGCCTTTTTAAAACATTGAATGTTTCTCAACTAATACTCGACAACAAAGCAAAATCATTTCTTAAAACACTGCAAAAAAATAATTCTGATTGATGCAGTGGTATTGTCATAAATTGCACTGGAGTGAACAGTGGTACAGCAAACGTCGAATTCCCTCACACAATGTTATCACACACTATAACAGATAATTTTTTTACTCAGGCAAATTAATATTTCTCTTGGAAGAAATTTAAAGTTCCCAAAGAATAAGCTTTACAGAAAACATCAATAGAACTGCCAAAAGTTTAAATGGACAGGTAACTATCGGGTAAATCTGTTACATGTATAAGTAATATTGGGTTCACAATAATAACTTTTTTCAACATACTGTGTCTGCTTGTGAAAATATATCTTTCACAACATCTTCTACTCTTGATTTCTCTAGGTTTTCCTTTCTTATAGCATACTGTAGTGCCTCATCTATAAAGTATAACATAAAATGTATCATTTAACTACAGGCCTGCTAAAGTCTGTATTGCCCACAACATAATATTGAATTATACTACTGTTTTTAAAAGAGCATTGTGAAAGGGCAAACAAATGTAGAAATTGGATAGGGAAATTGTAATAACAAGATTGGACATTCAGATATGACTCACTGGCTTGACTGAACAGAAATATTCAAACTTTGATAACCAGACCTGCCAACTTTTGAAAATCTCCATGGGGGATTTAGCGCGCAACAAGATTTTTAAGGGTTACAATTTTAGCGACTTTTCTGTGAGCATTGTTTTTTACTCCTAAAATAGTCTAAGTTCTCTTCTTTTTTCTTTTGGTATACTAATGATGAGCTTGTAGGCCTTGGTTACTTTTATTTGCATGATTCTTGTACTGTTAAATTATAAAATTGACAAAATAACTGAGGAATAGAGAAATGGCATTAAAAAAAATTCTTAAGGGTTCCGCGGAACCCAGTGTCTCGCCTACTTTGGCTGTTAATTGCCATGATTGCAGGCTCAAAGAAAAAGAAGAAAAAAATCAATGAAAATATTCCTCTTGATACTATCTTTTGATTATAAGAAACTTCCATCCAAGTTTGGTAAAGTCCAGGATAGTTTATGAATCTAATAAATTTAAATGTTTTGAAAACTTTAACTGCAGATTGTATGTAATGTTAACTGGGAAAAACTAAGTCTATTTATAAGTAAAATACAGATACACAGGTACAAAGTTTTAACAAAATTTCCTTCTAGGTACTAGCTTTTGATCATAAACAAGCTTCTGTCTAAGTTTGGTACAAATCCAAAATAGAATAAGAAAGTTCATAATATTTTAAAAACTTTAACCACAGTGTGAATGTGTAGTTTCCTGTTAGAAAATCTAAGTCCATTTAAAAGTAAAATACAGAAAAAATGGATTTTTTTTTTTTCAAGATTTACTTCTGGATACTATCTTATGATCATAAACAAGCTTCTGTCCAAGTTTGGTACAAACCCAGGATAGTTAAAGAAAGTTATTTAAATTTGAAAAACTTTAACCATAAAGTGAATGTAATCTTTCCCGGCAGAAAAACTAAGTCCATTTATAAGTAAAATACGGAAAAAATGGAATTTTATTTTTACAAAAGTTAATTCTAGATACTATCATGACTATCTAATGATCATAAACAAGCTTCTGTCCAAGTTTGGTAGAAATCCAGTATAGTTTAAGAAAGTTATTAAAATTTGAAAAACTTTAACCCTAGAGTGAATGTAATTTTTTCCGGCAGAAAAACTAAGTCCATTTATAAGTAAAATACGGAAAAAATGGAATTTTATTTTTACAAAATTTAATTCTAGATACTATCTAATGATCATAAACAAGCTTCTTGCCAAGTTTGGTAGAAATCCAGTATAGTTTAAGAAAGTTATTAAAATTTCAAAAACTTTAACCCTAGAGAAAATGTAATTTTTTCCGGCAGAAAAACTAAGTCCATTTATAAGTAAAATACGGAAAAAATGGAATTTTATTTTTACAAAATTTAATTCTAGATACTATCTAATGATCATAAACAAGCTTCTGTCCAAGTTTGGTAGAAATCCAGTATAGTTTGAGAAAGTTATTAAAATTTCAAAAACTTTAACCACAGAGTGAATATTTGTGGACGCCGCCGACGACGCCGACGGAATGTAGGATCGCTATGTCTCGCTTTTTCGACAAAAGTCGAAGGCTCGACAATAAAGGATTCAAAGTAGAGACCCCCCCCCCATTTCCCCCCTCCAAAGACCTTCTCATCTATGAACCTTGACTCAAAACACCTAAAACTACATGTCCTAAAGTAAGAAGGATGAAGACAGATTTTGATTTAGTCTTACTCATGGTCTTTATATCAGTATCAATGAGAAAACGGATTAAATTTGAGTTATCTTTCTTTGTATTCAGAGGTGCTCTTACTTGCGGAGGCTTATACAGTAACACAGTAGAAGTGTATACAAAATGGCGTCGATTTTAGATCAACAGATTCAAAAATTAAACAAATTTTAAGAAAAACGATGTTTTCTTGAGAGTTCTTTACAGTTCTCATCTTTCAATTAATTATGATTTTGCTGTGGAACTACGGCAAATGTTGCAAATTGTGCTGGTACATGATAAATTGATTAAAATTGAAAGGCTGTTTGACCAAATTTATACAAATTAATTTTGAGGATTGTTACGACCCATTAGGTAATCTGATTACATACAACCACTAATTATGACACCTGTTGTGACTGTTGATTAGCGTAGGGTCATTAACTTGTCATAATATGTCCCCAGGTAAAATGATTGATTTTTTAAAATTGATCAGAAAAACATCAAAATCAGTAAACAATAATTTTTTCTGGTATATTTGTTGAAAATCGGGATTTTGACTAATTTTACAATCCCGATATCGGGATTCGGGTTGAGGGGTAAAAATTGGGATGATGCCGCAAAAATCGGGATAGTTGGCAGGTCTGGATAACTGTTTACTTATACATGAAATGAATCTAAGTTCGCATTGGCAATCATACCAACTCTTAATTTTATAGGACTGAGGGTTTGTGGAATTTAACTACCGGTAAGTATGTCCAAATGACTTTCAGGATAGAGAATATAAGTTATAAAATTCATTTATGGAGGTAATATATAAAGGCTCAAATCACTGTGACAAAACAGGCCAATGCTACTTTACCATTTTTATCTTCTTTCTTCATTATAATTTTTTTCCTAGTAAAATGCAGTATATCTTTAGGGTTTGCCACTTTGTCAACAAATTTTTGACCAAACCTGAAAATATTACAAAAATACAAGTATTAATATTGTACAAATTAGTTTACAATGATCACAGTTTCAATGAAATCCTTTTCCTAAATAATCTTGAAACTCAATTCCATCTGTGTTAACCAGATTAATTCATATGATTAGTACAACATGTAAACCATACTAAACAGTAAACATGAGAACAATCCTCTAAACAATTTTATGACAAAGTTTTATGGAAAACAAGGAATATTTCTATGGTCTAATGTTGATAATGTATTTAAGCTTGGCCTTCACAAAACGTAGATTTCAATGTCACAAGTTGAGTTTACATATCAACTGCTAGCTGATATTGTTAAATAGATACTAAAATATCTGATGCCACATATCAAAACAATTTCATCAGTTGATTTTTTACTTTATTGTAAGGTTGATATCTCTTTTGACACATTCACTATTTCCCCATTCTCTATTTTAGTAATTTTTTGGCTAAAAAATGCCATGAACATGATAAAGGAAAGTCTGTGAAACAGTTACATGTGTAACATCGTCTTACAGATTTAAACAATGTGATGTCAAAGATAAACTCCTGAGGTCAAACATAAACACTACATGTAGTTGTATTTTTACTTTTGTTTGCTTCTACATGTGTTTAACATCGACAAATAGGAGATTTAAAGGCAAAAGTGTGACCTTTTTTTTCAATTAAAATTTTGTTTTGCACAATTCACATAGCATTATCATGTGAAAGGATACACCAAAGTTCAAAAATAGACAAAGGAGGACAATAATATGATACAGTTAGTATAACAGCCTACATGTATCTGAAATGGATTATAGAATTGACCAAAATAGATTTACCAAACTAACAGTCTGACAAGAAATTTTACCTATTACTATTAAACATCTCAAACCCTCCACTGTAATCAATTCTGAGTCGTATAAGTGGTTTCTCTGGTTGTTTTCTGTTCCCCGTGTGTTCCATTTCTAAATAAGTAAATATATGAAAAATATGTATCAACATAATCAAGCATGAAATAATAGGTTCATTTTATTATGAATGCATATATATGTATGTATGAACTATTAATAAAGTAATAGTAAAAATCAATTCATTAATTACATTTTGTTCAGAAAACAAAACTGTTTGGTAGTTGCCGTTTAAGTTACTGTGAAGATGAAAAATTTAACTATACATATCCATTTTCTTCTTCAATTTGAGGGGAAAAGCTCACTTATTGGCAATTATATTCATTGATATAACATCTTCCTTTTGAAATAATCATAAGTTCCTGTTGATATTGCAAACTTTCAAAAATTTATAAACCAGTTAAAAATTACTCCCAAATCACAATGAACTGTTATGTAGACTTGGGAGTACTCTCAGATCTGTTCATTGTGTCTTTTTGTGTCGGGATGTATAAGTACCCGGCCACGTCCACTTGTATTTTTTGTCTACCTGATGAGTTAAGCCTTTTTCAACTGATTTTTTTCTAGTTAATCCTTATGTTGTACTGTTATACCATTGTCCCAGGTTAGGATCCTGCTAACATGTTTAACACAGCCACATTATTTATGTATGTGCCTGTCCCAAGTCAGGAGCCTGTAATTCAGTGGTTGTCTTTTGTTTATGTGTTACATAATTGTTTTTCGTTCATTTTTTTACATAAATAAGGCCGTTAGTTTTCTCGTTTGAATTGTTTTACATTGTCTTATCTGGCCTTTTAAAGCCGACTATGCGATATGGGATTTGCTCATTGTTGAAGGCTGTACGGTGACCTATAGTTGTTAATGTTTGTGTCATTTTGGTCTTTTGTGGATAGCTGTCTCATTGGCAATCATACCACATCTTCTTTTGTATATTGATAAGGATTATTTTAAAGGTTATAATCACTGCACGTTATTTTGTTCTTTTATAACAAACCTACCTGCTTTTTCAATCAATGATTCCACTTTCTCTGTACAGTAAGCCTCTACTTGTTTGTTTACATTGTGATCTTCAGGATTTAGACTTGTGTCTGATAACATAATATCCTCCATATAAAACTGTCTTACTGTTTCCAAAGGAATCTTTGTCATTTTAAAATCCTTCCCCTTCACTTGAAGCAATCCTATATGTTTCTTTGCAGTTTCACCTTCACTAAGTGATGTTGCTATGCTACTACCTGGCTGGCTGACATAAAAGTTCTGAATCCCATTCCATTCTGGGTCTATTCTACATTCATGTTCATGACCCCATATGACAAGGTCAAGAAAGTCATCTAGAAATTGTTCAGGGATGTAATTTGTTGCCCCATGTTTTGCCCTGTTTTGGTGAATTACAAACATATTGAACCAATCGTCTTTATCTTCTTTAGGTCTCAGCATAGACACATTTTTATGTAAAAACATTCTGTGAAGTCGCTCGTCTCGTATTGAACCCAGACCATACAATGCCATCTTAGTGTTGCCTTTCTGTAGCAGCAAAGGACTTATATCTATTTTTTCCAATGAAGTTGTTTTTCCAAAATAATTAACAAATCCAGCTGTATGCAATAAATCTAATGCACACAGATTACCCTGACCAGTAGGATCATCATGATTACCATGAATGGAAAGTACTGGTGTTGCGACATTTAGATTTTGATCTTCATGATTCAGAATTGGAAACTGACAGTGACTAAAATCCACTGACTGGTCACTTAAGAATTCATATTGAATAGGTTTATCTCCCATACAGTATTTCCTAAGCAGCGCTAAGCATCCATGTAATATTTTCCTTGAAGGTTTGTTTTCATGAAACAAATCACCACCCAAAAGTATGAAATCCACATCATGTTTCTTTCCATTGTCTAGAATTTCTTCAAATGCAACCAATGAATCATTTCCCCTTATAGCATCTTTTTCACCATACCCTAAATGGATGTCTGTTGCAATTAAAATTTTGAAAGTTTCATCAGCATCGTCACCAGGCATTATTCAGTACTACTATTCAATATATATCTAAAATTAAAAAAAAACCATGATTTGTTACAGGCATGAGAGTAGGGGTTGCATGTAAAAAAAAATTAGTGTGGATTATTGATAGTATTTGTCTAGGTAGTTTTGTTTTAAAGATAGTTGATTGACTCCAGCAGAATCATATATAAATGAATCTGGCGTAAGAGACTGACTTTTATTCTTGTCTAGTATGTATTAATCTCAATAAATAACTCTTATGACAGCAATAACAAATAAACTAGAATAAATAGAAAGAGTAAGATCCTGGTCTTTCAAACCCCATATGTAACTCAATATAGATATTTATTAGGCTTTATTATAACAATCATACACATACTAATTTAATCTTAAATTCAGTAAACATCACATGATGGGGGGACACTACTTTACATAAATATTTGATTTCTTTTAAATCTTGGATCCCTTTCCATATTGAGCTGTTATTAACAATATAGTCTATATCCAATTCTAACTGGGTTAAACTGTTATTATGTACTTATTAAAATGCTTTCAAAACAGACTTCCTTGTAAATTGTGTAGCTGAGGATGAAACAGACACCATATTCATGTAAATCAGAAAAAATGAAGTTTAAGTGATCTTTAAAAAAGTTTTAAACATGACCTTTTGCCTTTAACAAATTTAAAAGATGATATTGAAATAGTACATGTTTGATTGATATGATAAAGCCTTGCAAATATCTATATTAAGTTGCATGTGGGGTTTGGAAGCCCAGCATCTTACTCTTTTTATTTATTTCGGTATCAGGAAAATTTACTTCTTTATAAGCAAGTGGAGTTATTGACAGCTTAGTTTTACAAAAATAAAGTCTACAGCAGATATTTTTAGGCTGAATATTGCACACTTCGAATGGTGCGCTGTCAACTTAACTGTTAACGTCAGAACATCTAATTTACATAAATAAAATGAAGTTTTTGCTGCGATCATAATTTCTATGATGTCCAACTGATTACTATGAATTGAATATAAAAAAGAAGATGTGGTATGATTGCCAATGAGACAAATATCCACAAAAGACCAAAATGACACAAACATTAACAACTATAGGTCACCATACAGCCTTCAAAAATGAGCAAAGCCCATACAGCATAGTCAGCTATAAAAGGCCCTAATACATGTAATAAGACAATGTAAAACAATTCAAACAAGAAAACTAACGGCCCTATTTATGTAAAAAATGAATGAAAAACAAATATGAATGCCTTTTTTGTTAAGGGATCAAAATTGGGACAAGACAAAATAATTGTGCGTCTGGACTACACTGTAATTTAAATGTGTGGTTGAACTACATTGTAAATACACCTTCGCTATTTGTCTGCCATTACTGGACATCATAATAGTTCTTGTCAAATTTTGATGTCGTAATAGAAAATATCTGACGCCACAATGGATGAATTGTTGTTGTAGGACGTCACAAGTTCAAATGGAACAGATTCTCAGGTCAAGCAGTACAGATTTCGAAAGAGCTAGAAGGTGTATTTAGCTAATTAAACTAACTGTTAAATAACAAATTATTTGCAATTCAATGTATGCTAAAATAACAGAATGAACCAAATAGAGATAACAATCATATAAACTATGTTCTGACAAATGATACTATTTGAATAATTATACTACAAACATGCATAGGGGCTTGTTACAATTGCCGGGTTTACTATCCATACGAACCCCTAAAAAAACACTTGTGTAAAACAAGCCCCTGTGAAACATGATTCTATAAAAATTACTGGATCAGCATGTTTATATAATCTGTTATCAGATAACCCATATGAAATAACAGTACATTATAATTGATGAGTGGGTACTACCAACTTTACTTTAGAGCTTACATAGAATTACGGATACCTCTCTACAGATTAATCGTCTATTAAAGATAGTAAAAAGGCAAAACGAAAGTACACAAAATTGCTACGATAAATAATGGCGGAAATGATCTCCCTTTAATCAACCGGATATCCGCCGGAGCACCTAGCGGAAATCTCCATAGCAATTGTTCACACAATGGAAGATAATTCTCCTGTTTAGGGAAAAATTGAAATTATCGTGCATTAAAAAACAACATTGATGCACACAAATTATCAGAATCGATTCTGAATAAGATTGCACGATTATAAAATAGTTAAAGCTAACTTTTGGCGGCTATCATAGTCAATTATTTTGAAACTACAGGATAATAACAGAGGAAAGTTTCGTGAAGTGCAGTTAAGGAGACTTTTTTTTTAGTTTAGACATATACACACAGATTCAAGATGGGAGATAAGAAGAATGATATGGACCGAATTGGTCTGTTCCAGGAAATGGGATATGTCACAATTGGAGACAAATATAAATCAGCCAATCAAAGTATGATATTATTGTTACAAGTACTGTTATTATCTGCAGGTGTCTCTCTTGACACTTCTTCTTCATTACGACATTAGAGTCTCTTGTAACTTTATTTGTCTCACTTAAAAGCACATTATCTTCTCACTGGTACTCTACTTACATTTTTTGTTGGTGGCAACTGTATTTAAAAAAAGAAATTCCCAAAATCAGGGTATAGATTAGTCCAAATAATTATGACGTCTGGGACGGCTATTTTATTTTTTTTCTGGGACGCCTTCCTACGTAGGAAGGCCTCCCAGAAAAAAAATTAAAATCGCCTTGCCAGCTAGACGTCATAATTATTTGGACTAGGTATAGATGAGTCTCATTGGGGTGTTCCGATCCCGGATCCCACTTACTGTTTTATCAGATTCCCGTATCCTGTTTACACTATGTGCGTAAGCAATTCTCATTTTTTTGTCATTTCCTGGGTCACGAAAGACCTCATTTCCAGTTTTCACGCCACAATAATTTTACTTTCACGTGTAAGGCTTACAAAAAGTCTGCAATCCCGCGTCACGCTTAGACCCCAATGAGACCCACTTGGGAGTACCTTTATTTTAACAAATAATGTTATTTTTTTTCTGAATATAAGGGTAATGATAATTATTTGAGACCTCTGATGAATGGTGATATGCATAATTTGACGAATCATAGTTAAATTTTGACCACTTGACAATAACTGTAGCTGAAAATCGATATTTGACGTCTGAAGGTAAAAGGCATTTATACCCTCATAGAATTTTGGAATCTGCGACACTTGCCAATACCTGAACTTTTTATACATCAATCACTTAAATTCCTTTGTAGTGTCAGATGTTTATAGGTTGACATCAAAATTTTACAGGAAACATTGTGATGTCCAGACTTCAGTAAATTCTTTCTAGTCATGCTCATTTTAACATTAGTCTTCTGATCTTTTCCTTGTCTTTGTGAGAGTAAAGTTTAAGTGGCAGATGCACTCAAAGACTAATCTTAATTGACTGGGATACATTTTAGTTAGTTTTTCTGCCTCAGGTAATTCTCTCTTGGGTCAGCACTTTTGGTTTTCCTATAACAAATGACAGCCACTAAATACATGAAGCTCATTATGTACTGAAAGTGGGATTAAATCCATAGTTAAACATCTTTTTTCGTCTGATAGTTTGGAACAATTGGAAATCAACTCTTTGTGGCCTATAAATGAACATTTTAATTACATGTACCATAAGAAAAACAATTTTAGTTAACATTATGTCAAAAAATGATTTATTTGTATATTAAATTCTGAAAAGTGAACTTAGATATAAGATAAAAAAATCAGTAGTTCTATTGTACATGTATTTGTATTAAAAATAATCTTTCTTTTTTACATATTTTACCTTTTTCATCTTTTGTTTGTAGTGGCATTCAATGACGCTTCACAAAAAGGCAAACAGATGTTGCCTGGAGGGAGTAAGGATAGATCAGCATTACAAGCCGGATATTTTACAGATAAATTTGGTAGAGTTTTTGAATCAGAAGGATATTCCGATCCAATCAAACTACGACGGCAGCACAGGCTTAGAGAAGCTCAGAAAAATATAGTTAAAAGTGCATTTTTACCAAGTAGTGGTGAAAAAAAAATGTATGTACTGTAATTTCAAAACTTATTTATACAAGGATGATAAGGTGGTACCTAACACTACAGGGATATAACTCTGTAAAATCAGCTTTACTTTTTAATTACATTGTGATTGAAAAGGAATATAAACAAAGCTTCTCAGTAATCAAAATTGGTGTTCGTCAAACTGCTATACAACTAGTTTAATTTTTCTGATATAATTGTTGGTTCCAAATTTTTGAAATTTTTACATTTTTGTTAAAGGGTCAAAGTTAATACTCTATCAAAATTTTCTGAAAATTAAATGAGTCAAATTAATTTTAATGAAAGTTTTGGGTACCACCTTAAAAGTAAAAAATGTTTTTGTTGGCTTGGAAAAATCAAGTCATATTTGAAAAGGATACTCGTGTTTGTTTATAGGCTAAGGAATTGCTTTGAATAGTTTTTATAAACAATGAATGTGACTCCAAGTATTTAATAAATGGACAGTACTATATGATGTCTTTTAATCTGTGACATACATGTACATTAGATTCCTAGTAATTTCCTACATCAATACAACATGTGTCTGATATATGATTCACTGAGACAGGTACAAATTCATATAATTTGCTGAAACAATTTAAATTCATTTCATAATACATGTACATGTATGTGATTGTCCTGAATATGTTTGAATAAATATGCTACCCTGGTCATGAGGTAGCTATTTGATTGATCAACTTAATATCTTTCATAAAACATTATATAACAGTCTAGAATTTTAGCGAAATTATTATAACTGTGATTATCCAAAAGGTAAAAGGTTGTAAATCTACTGGTGAAAATTTGTCAGCTGCATAAACATAATAAAGCAATTGTAATGTAATAAAATTATTTCATTTACATGATCATAGTTCATGTAATTCAAATCATTATGGTTCTGTTTCAAAGAGATTGTCACTGAATAGCACAAAAGATATATAGAGGTGATTTAGACAATTAAAACAAATTATTTGCATATTTCATATTGCATTTTATATGCTTTTAATCCAAGATATAATTAAATGTCTGGTTATAATTTCAGGTCTGGATTGGGAAGTCATTATGGTACATTAAGTGGTCCAATTGGTGCACTGAGTCCGCAGGCTAGACCAGGAAAACCACATAAAACTTCAGGAAAGAACTTTATGACAAATCCAGGAAAGAGGGGAACAGGATTTGGGTAAGAAATTATAAGATGACTTTATTGTTAATAAAAAATAGAAATTTCTGTACCGATATTTTTTCAGTTTTCATTTATTTACATTTGTTAACTTTCTTGTCAAGTGAACCAGGTATCAGAACATAATATTTCTTTTGACATTAATCATTGTTTTGAATAATAATGCATGTAATATTTCCCACTGGACATATTCTTATGAATATTTATGACTTACAACATGATGAAAAGAATAAAAGGAAATATGGGGTAAATATTAATGTGACAACAACCCATCAACACAAAAAACAACAAAGAAATGAAGAAGTCAAAAAACTCAAAAGACAATAAGAATGCATGCATGGACTATAGAAAATTTTAACTTGTAATTATTCTGAAATCAATGACATTCAATTGGCATGTTTGATAAAATTTTAGGTATCTTGGTGTAACACTTGGGCAATATCCAAAATATCAAAATGAGACTTATGAAATTCATAAGGAGATAACAAAGGTTTGTTACAGTCACATTGTAACACTTACTTGCTAACAATACTACATGTTGTGTGTTGTTATCTTACCCATGCTTTCCTCGTGTGACATATTTGTCTTTTGTTGTGAGAAAATATGTACCAAACAAATGTTGTTTTAACTTTTTAAGATAAATTTCATTCATATACTGTAAGTTTAGAAATTATTGCTATGTTTTTATAATTGTGAAAAATGCAACAGGATTATAATCACAATAATTTAAACTCTCATTTTGATTTTTTTTATATGAATTGAATAGGATTTTTCTCAATATATCGCTAAAATTAAAATTTCATTTTAGTCTAAAATGCATGCAATAATTTCTGAATTTACAGTCTTCCCAAGTTGAATTTCAAATTTTATCATTTGTTTGGTGCAAAATGACTTTATTTGTTTGTCACATCCTGTGTGTCTAATTGATTAAAACATATTATGATGCCTGTAATTAATAGAAATATCATGTTTCAACCTTTTTCTTGTTCTCCTTTTCCTTTTCTCTTTTAGAAAACAAAATATGTATTTTTTTTTAAACTTCACGAATTGATATACAACATTAAAATGTTAAAAAAATAGAAAACATGTATCGGAAGCTGATAAATTCAACAGTAGATAAAATGTCTATGAATAATGTACTTTGATCTTAAGTGGCTGAAAACATGATATTTTTATTATCACTTTTGATTTAACAATGATTCTTTTAACTGCTTTTGCTTTTGCTGTTGATACTGTGTGTTATTTCTAGCTATGTCGGTATAACGCTTGGAGATTATCCTAAGTACCAAGGGGATTCCTATAGCAGAGCAAGGGAAATAACTAAGGTAATATTTGTTCATGTTATTCTCTGAAGGATGTGCTGAACATTTGTAGTTTCTTAACTTTTTAAACTTGATAAAAAAAATATATCAAGACTGTACTGTGACCATGCAGGTTTGATCATGCATTAATCCTACCCTGAGCTTATAAGTGTTAAATGTATTATGATTGTTTTTGAGATTGTGAATGATTGAATATAATAACTTATTAAAGTAGGAAAAATCTATTATATTAATGTAATTAATTACAAACCTATTGTTTCATTAATCACATTATACACATTAATTTTAGTACTGGTAGTTTGATTAATACAGTACCCTTAATGAACTAAGAAAAATAACTCTCTTGTTCTAAACAAAAGGTTCAATATTAATGTTTTTGTAAACAAGAGTTTCAATCACAATTTACTTCTGGTGTATTGCATTAGTTTTGTGAGAGAGAAAAAAAACACCACAATTTTGTTTGTTTTTGTTGTGAATTTGTTTTATGAAATATATATTGTTGTTAGTTTGCCCAATTGAATTGTTTCTGATTTTATGCCAAGGCCTTATATAGCGGTTAACAATTCAGTATGGGTTTTCTCATTGTTGAAGGCCGTATAGAAGTCTATAAATTTGCTTGCATCCACTTCATTTCAACTTGGGGTATCTGTCTTATTAACAATAATACCACATATCTTTATTTTATAAATTTGTAATTGATCGGAAAATTTATACAAAATGTGCCCTAAACTGTTTTGCTTTTAAACCATTTCAACCTCATCCTCATACATGCATGCTAAATGTGAGTGCTTTTTGGATCTTTTAAATACCTTATTCCTATTTCTTATTCTTTAAATTACAGGTCTAGTATGCTTAGCACAATAATGTGCATTCTTGTTTTTGATTGTAATTTATTTGTAGAATTTTTGAAAAAGATTTTCATAATTGTTCTTTGAATTGTTTTGGGGTGTACATAAATAACCCATATTTTAAAATGGATCATATATATATATTAAATACATTTAAACAGATTTAAGTAAAGTGGATTTCAGTAAAACTGTTATTGGCTATTTCTTGAATACTTCTGATGTCCGCCTTTTATTTTTTGATAAAATACAAATTATTTATGAGGTTTCCAACCTTTCTTGTCTATAAATGGGTATAAGCATATAATCAGGATTTAAATGAAATCTTCACAAATTTTTGGTTAAAAAGAAAGTTGTGCACTTCCCATTTAAAGATATTGATGAAAATATAAAATGGATTAAAGATGATAAAAGACATGGAAGCTATGTTCTTATTTTTACATATAAGAAAGTTTTAAATGATAGATTAACCCTTTCCTAAATGGATTTTTTTTTTGCATAATTGATTCGCATAGGATTTTTTTGCTATAAAGAATTAATGCATTGCGAAAAACAAATATTTCATCAAATAAATTAAAGTCAGATATTCTTATCAATTTCCTTTTCATATTGGATACAAATTTTATTAAGTTTGATACTACACAGGTGTCAAAAGGCGTCATTATGAAGTAAAGAGGGTGGCGTCATTATGAAGGAAAGGGTTAACTTAAAGGATATAAGAGTTTTGTAAAAAGCATAGTTTTCTAAAGTGTTTTCGATTGATTAACATTTTGTTTGTGCTATACTTTTTTACAGAAAGAACTTGCTGCCCATAAAGCTGCCTTGAAAGGAGATTCATTTAAACTGAATATGCATCCAAAATCTTACTTTGATTCCAATCCATATCACACAGACAAACCAATGTCCAGAAAAGGATCAGCATCTATTACAAAGAAATTGGATGGTCCAAAATTCAAACCAAGTAATCCTGGAAAGAGAGTAAGCATATTAGTTATTTCAAAAATTTCACATTAAATCTGTACACTGATAATAACAACATCTTAGAAGAGTAATTGATTTTCATCAATATCATATAAAACATATTTTTGTATAAAAGAAAAAATTATTGTCTGCCTCAAACTGCATCTATGGTAAGAAAAAATCTATTTTGTTAAATGCTAAGTATTATTTTTTTTTTCTGTCAAAACGGTTTGGTAGTATATTGTACATCAATTTTGTACTCCACAGATGCAGCATTACCCAGATATCATTAATAGTTTTCTTTTATGGTAAACACAAAGATATTTAATGATATGATTTAATTTTGACATGAATGACCAGAAGACATGTTGAAATAAAAATGTGTTTATAATAGTAAATCTTGTGGAAATGTGGTATATTTGTGTACTGGTATATTTATATTAAATCAAACACTCAATATTTATTCATCTTTAATAAAATTATAAAGTTGACTAACTGTAAATAGGTGGAGACCACTGCATATTTGATAGTCAAGAAGGATGTGAAGGTCTTTTTCTTCATGCACTTAAATGACATCCTCTTTTACATAAGTTTATTTTTTTTCTAAATATATAAATGTTGTTTTGTAGCCTGCTGGATGTAAAGCTGGAACCTTTGATCCTTACCCATCACACTCAGCTGATCCTTATAAGATGAAAATACATCGTCCAGTCAATGTAGTCAACAAGAGTGGAAAAATATTTGTCCCATCACAAGGTCCAAAAACTACACCTTCTGTCTCTATAGTGGATCAAAATGTTATGAGGTAAGTAAACACAAACTATATATAACTTTTCTCGCAAAGAAAACAAATTTTATTCAATTCTTATTTTCAACCAGTTATTTCCATCTACAAGAATGTTGCACAGTGGTGCATTATTTCCTTATTTTGTAAACGAATTATGAGTACCTAAGATAAGTTCATTGCTCAATGCAAATAATTCTTTCAATGAATAATTTGTTACCACAAATAGTCTGAAATGCCAGAATTACACAATTTATTTTGGAAGATAATGAAGAAATTGTGTTGAATCTGTGTTCCCAGTTTTGTTTCTGCAGGGTAGCTGTCTCATGGACACAACCATATTATCACATACCAAATAATCTGTCAACTAAAGCTTACTCTCCAAACTTCTTAAATGATAAAACTCTTTATTTTTATCTTCAAATTGAAAAATTGTAGGATCAATATGGATGTTAACATTACCTCTTTTTAAAATGTTCATCTCCTTAATCTCTCTTCTTTTTTCCAGAACAATCAACATACAGAATTACAGATCAGTGTCTTCAATAGTATAAGTTGTCTAGCCACCACATTAATTATTTAATTCCACCTTGATGTGCATTGTATGTATTAAGTCTGAAACCAGACACAAACTACATAAATTCATGAAGATTGAAGAACAGAAATAAACTGTCTTACCATGCTCTGGATAGTATGTTATGTTGGGATGAAGGAAATATGTCATTATGTCTGTCAATTTGTATCTTTTCATTTTCGTAAATACTAATATGTAAAATACAGAGAAGGTTACTGTTTCACCGATACTTCCATTTGTTATTGCATCACAAAATTTTGTGATTTGTTTGCACAAAAATTAGTATTTGAAAAGAGAAAAATGAGAGAAATTTGAGTTATCTTATGAAAAAAGTGTTACTTAAAAGACAAATAATCTTAAGATGTATTCCATGAATATCAATGAATTCACAATACTTTCATACACCTATACTTAACTGTTATTTGTTTGGTTTGTTTTTTAATATATAATTTTTCATTGTTTTGTTGAAGAAAACATAAATTTGTTTTGTTTTGTTTATGAAATGGAAAAGTTAGTTATTTTTTAATCTATTTAATGACTCAAACCAAAGTCTGGTCTTTTTCAAATAATTTTGATTTATCTCCCCTTACTAAGATTGATTTTTCTTAATTGAAGGGCAAGGATTTGCTTGTCTTTATTGATAAGTATTCCAGTGTATGAGTTAAAATAAATATTTTGACTTTTTTACAAACCATTTATAAAAGTTAATAAATATGTATTTTTGTTAGTGTGTAAACATATGTATATAAACAGTTTGTGAATGCTATTTAAATGTGTCAAAGCTATTTTTGTTTTAATGTGATACACATATCGTCTGTTCTTTACCTCTCTTAAACCCTTTGTATAATTCTATTTTAAAACTATCTGTTAAATATTTTTATTTTTAAAATTATGCAAGATATCTATATTTAAATATGATGTGAAATACCATTGAGTCCTCCACGGAATACCACATAGATTGTTCACCCTTTAGATTATAAAATTAGGTGCTACAATTAGATGTAAAGTAAATGTCCAAACAGGCAGAAATGGAAAGTTTGTACGGTTGATATCTTAAATTTTTATACTTTCATATTATTCCTGCTTAAGGAAGTGCAATATTAGATAATTATTATGCTTAAGAATTACAGTATTGCAATTTCTATAATAAATTGTGGTGCAAAAAAAGATTTGTTAAAATCATGGTTTTAGACAGCAAAATCAAAAACTAAAAGTTTCAATTTATTTTTTTGCAAAATGTCTTATATTAATGGAAAATAGCTATTCATAGATTAAATTTTAAATTGTATAATCATGGAACCAGTGTTTGCTTGTGTTTGACAACGAAACATTTGGAAATTAGGTAATTTTAGACTTTTCCATGTACTTAAATGGATTACTAGTTTGGTCATTTACTTTATAATATTAGTGATAACTGCTGAAACACATCATAGAAGAGCACATCAGATTATGACCTATTTTATTTCAATGGAGGATTATGAGTCTATTAAATGGTATTCTATTTTTAATGTTTGTTTTATTTCTTTAATTGCCTTATCATGCAAGTCGTTGCTTTCACACACATAACATAAAATAGGAGACTGAGGTATACTTTAGAGAAACTGCAACCAAACAACCCCAAAAAGACATGTAGTCTCAGATCGACTTTCAATCATAAATATTGGACCAGTAAGGCAAACATGGTGAATGATGATACATTTGTAGTTGCTTATTTTACTATACAATACACAGCTGCACATACTCAATGCCTAAATGGAAGGAATTCATAACTACTATAAAATTCATGGACAAACATTTTGCTAGACATTATTACCATGTGACTTCTTATCATAAAGAGATGTTACATATGGTTCAGGCTACTTCAGTTAGAGAAAGTAAATAATTCAGCAATTTTTCAACTTAAAAAATTTGTAAGGGTTCCACGGAACCCAGTGTCTCGCCTACTTTTGCTGAAATTCACAGGCTCAACAAAATGAGGAAAAACATCAATAAAAATATACCTCTTGATACTATCTTTTGATTTTAAGTAGCTTCTGTCCAAGTTTAGTAAAAATCCAGGATAATTTATGAATCTAATAAATGTTTAAAAACTTTAACTGCAGACTGTATGTAATGTTAACTGGAAGAAAACTTAGTCCATTTATAAGTAAAATACAGATACACAGGTACAAAATATTATCAAAATTTCCTTCTAAATACTAGCTTATGATCTTAAACAAACTTCTGTCTAAGTTTGGTACAAATTAAAGGTAGCAATAGAAAGTATTTTTTTTTTTAAATTTAACCACAGAGTGAACATGTTATTTCCTGGCAGAAAATCTAAGTCCATTTAAAAGTGAAATACGGAAAAAATGGATTTATTTTTTACAAAATTTCCTTATGCATATTATCTTTTGATCATAAACTAGCTTCTATCTAAGTTTGGTACAAACCCAGGATAGTTTAAGAAAGTTATTAAAATTTAAAAAACTTGAACCACAGAGTGAATGTAATGTTTCCCCGCAGAAAAACTAAGCCCATTTATAAGTAAAATACGGAAAAAATGGAATTTTATTTTTACAAAATTTCCTTATGCATATTATCTTTTGATCATAAACTAGCTTCTGTCTAAGTTTGGTACAAACCCAGGATAGTTTAAGAAAAAATGGAATTATATTTTTACAAAATTAACATTTGGATACTATCTTATGATCATAAACAAGCTTCTGTCCACATTTGGAAGTAATCCAGTATAGTTTAAGAAATTTATTAAAATTTCAAAAACTTTAACCACAGAGTGAATATTTGTGGACGCCGCCGCCGCCGACGGAATGTAGGATCGCTTAGTCTCGCTTTTTCGACAAAAGTCGAAGGCTCGACAAAAAGGGCATAACTCTAGAAAGCAAAAAGTAATGCCATCCAAATTCAAACTTGATCTATGTTTTGTGGTAAAAAGTAACAGTTGAGGCAAACTCAAGTCAGAGTTTGGAGGAGCCAATAAAGCAATCTGACCTACATTATTAGTCTTGCAATGACTCATTATACTGAGTATAGTTGAACTTTCATAAATACTTTGTGGATTTAGACAATTATTGCACTAAGCTCCATTAACTCCAATGAATAATGATTGAGACTATTTGGTTTGATATTGGCTTCGTGATTTAATCAAAAGGCGAACACTTTTGTATCAACGTTTAAATAAATTACCAATAAATTCATTGAAATTGTAGAAAATTACTTGATAAGGACAAAAGCAAATCAGCTATAAAGTAACAACACTTGATAAGCACCTCAAAATTTATGCAATGTTTGGTTTCATTCCATTTAGTGGTTCTCTAAAAGAAAATTGTATGTATTTCCCATAGGTTCCTTTGATAAACTAAATCCCTGCTGGTTGCCATCTTTGATGATTGTTCACCTACAAAGTTACAACACTTGTTCAGCACCTCATAAGGAAAATTCATGCCATTTTTTATTTCATTCCATTTATTGGTTCTCTAAAAGAAAACAGTTGGATGTATTTCCCATAGAGTCCAATGATAAACACATCCTTCTCTGACAGCCAGCCATCTTGGATGATGGATCGGTTTCAAAGTAACAGCACCTCATAAGGAACATTTATACAATGTTTGGTTTAATTTCTTTGGTGATTCTCTAAAAGAAAACATTTGTATGGGTAGGCATTTCCCATATGGTCCTAATCTAACTAGATTATTTGTAATGTAAATTATTTCCCTTTATTGCCAGCAGATCAGTAATTTGTATACAAAATGTTATTCGAATCACAATTGCACAATAACTTCATCTTAGAAGACAAAGCTATAAAATATACACCTACAAAACAATGTTTTGAACTATTCATTAATAATATTTATTTATGATAGAAGTTTCCATGTTAAAATTAGACCATTTTATTCAGTGACTCATACTATAGTAAGATATTATTTGTGTTAGAAATGATTGACAAAGGTATCAACTGACTGAATCTGCATGGCAAGTATAACTTTTTTATATTACAGCACTCACTTCAAACTAACAACATTTCACTTGAGCAATCTGCTAAAATATTTTACCAGTTGATCAGATAGTTGGAGTAGAAATCTGACTGCAATTTGGTAAACTGTTTTGGTCTTTGCAAATGTGATACCCCAAAGGTCACTGGATAAGCACTGTAAAATCAAACTCAGTTTAATTTTGGACCCTTTGGACTTTAATGTAGACCAATTTGAAAACAGGACCAAAAATGAAGAATCTACATACACAGTTAGATTTGGCATATCAAAGAGCCCCATTTATTCAATTTTTGATGAAATCAATCAAAGTTTAATTTTGGACCCCGATTTGGACCAACTTGAAAACTGGGCCAATAATCAAGAATCTAAGTACATTTTTAGATTCAGCATATCAAAGAACCCAACCGATTCATTTTTTGTCAATATCAAACTAAGTTTAATTTTGGACCCTTTGGACCTTAATGTAGACCAATTTGAAAACGGGACCAAAAATTAAGAATCTACATACACAGTTAGATTCGGCATATCAAAGAACCCCAATTATTCAATTTTGATGAAATCAAACAAAGTTTAATTTTGGACCCTTTGGGCCCTTTATTCCTAAACTGTTGGGACCAAAACTCCCAAAATCATTACTAACCTTCCTTTTATGGTCATAAACCTTGTGTTTAAATTTTATAGATTTCTATTTACTTATACTAACGTTATGGTGCGAAAACCAAGAAAAATGCTTATTTGGGTCCCTTTTTGGCCCCTTATTCCTAAACTGTTGGGACCTAAACTCCCAAAATCAATACCAACCTTCCTTTTGTGGTCATAAACATTGTGTTTAAATTTCATTGATTTCTATAACCTTAAACTAAAGTTATTGTGCGAAAACCAAGCATAATGCTTATTTGGGCCCTTTTTTGGCCCCTAATTCCTAAACTGTTGTAACCAAAACTCATAAAATCAATCCCAACCTTTCTTTTGTGGTCATAAACCTTGTGTCAAAATTTCATAGATTTCTTTTAACTTAAACTAAAGTTATAGTGGGAAAACCAAGAAAATGCTTATTTGGGCCCTTTTTGGCCCCTAATTCCTAAAATATTGGGACCAAAACTCCCAAAATCAATACCAACCTTCCTTTTGTGGTCATAAACCTTGTGTTAAAATTTCATAGATTTCTATTCACTTTTACTAAAGTTAGAGTGCGAAAACTAAAAGTATTCGGACGACGACAACACAGACAGCGACGCCAACGTGATAGCAATATACGACAAATTTTTTTTCAAATTTTGCGGTCGTATAAAAACTAATACATGTTAACTAAGCATAATTTTCAAAGTCAATAGACCATGACTGAGGGGACAGGGCCATATCTCCCTGGAAATAAAATGTGCCAATGCTAATACAATTGTAAACTAAATATCATTGACCTACCACATGTGGTTCACCATTAATTAGACCTAATCACTTACTAATATATTGTTGCAGCTGCCGATACTGGAAACAGCATATCTATGTCTCGCTTTTAGACTCATTCAAGCAAGAAAAAACTGAAGAAAAACCAATATTTCTTTAAAACATTTTATTACATTAATAAATTTACAGATAACTATAAAATTCACTCTGACATTTCAATTCATTCATATGGAAGTATCAACTTAAAGAGCATAAAGGTCAAGTAAAATATTCATGTACAAATCTAACAAACTTTCATCAATTAAAATCAACCAAATATAGTATCATCAACAGAACAAATGTAATCATTCAAGTCTCTTTAGATACAGAATATTGACATTTCATTATTTCCACAGCAAAAATACACTTTTACTGATACTTATGTATAAAAGAAGTATAGGATAATAGTTCAATATCTGAAAGTTCATTAATATGAATAAATGAAAGTCTACAAAAAGTATTTCTATGGTTAGTCCTGAGGTCACGAAGTCTGAAAGAGTATAAATAGTTTTTGTCTGTTTAATTTCTCGTCTTTTAAAGAAAATGTTCTTCCTAATGTTGTACAAAAACATAAATTGAATTATAAAATTTTATGCAATTTCTGGAGAAAAAAAAAACATAAAAAGAGATATTTAGATACGTTGAATAACCTTCAAATCATTATTTATTAGTAAAAAAAAGTATATAAATCAATATACCAAGCCACATATATATTTAGTTTGATAAACACATGCTTCATAATGGTTAAACATGGTTTATAACTATCAAATAATATCACATTTCTATTTCTGAATAAACTAAATACAACTTTTCATTTTTGGTCTTTTCTAATAACTATTTCAAATGAATAAAAAGAGATGTTGGCTGTGCATCAATAAGAGAGTCACACAACAACAAAATGAAACCTAAAGACATCTTGAGGAAAACTAACATATTCAAATTTTAAAAAAAATGTGTGATGTATTAAATAGCCTTGAGTGTAGACAATTGACCAATGAAATTAAGAACGTCAAAAGCACTATAAAAAAATCTTTACTGATCATTAATTTCATTGTCAAGAACATTCTTAAAAATATCAGAAATCAATTAACCAAAAATTACTTCATCACTAGAAAACCAGCAAAGGAAAAAAATGTACCAGAACATTACTTTATACCCCACCAAATTTTGTGGATGTAAAAAAAATATCATTATTTAGGCTGGTTTACAGTACATAACAACTATGCATGCCAGAATTTAAACAATACAAAGTCATATAAAATAACTTTGGTACTGTTACTTTTTTATAACAAAAATCTCTTGTGAAATACCTGCATTTAAACAACCCCCTAAAATAGCACTTATTCTGTTTATGTTATAATAGCTTATCATAAAAGTATTTGTATATTTACAATACTTAATTTACAGATAAAATAGAGGGGAATGACAGGCATGGTCAAACATCATCATAAATACATTCACAATAACTTCATCAGAATTATAAAACAGCATCATACATACAAGATTCTCACACATTCTCAATCACAAAGCCACATACTAACATATGCATTGTTTACACCAGCACTAATGAGTCAGTAACAAATAAATTAACATGCATCCTTAGATGTACTGATTAACCTATTTCACACTGTGCTTCACATTTCTTTCTGGACACTTGTCAGATACTTTAAAACCTCTTTAAAGTTGACTTGTACGAAAACTATAGACTTAACTTCAAATACAACATTCATCTTTAAAATAAAGAACTTGTGAACAACTGCTGCCAATATGTTCTAATATATAATTTCCTATAAAGAGTATATCATTTTATAAGTCATTTTATGAATCATTAAAAGCATAAGTTATTGACTTCTTATTCTAAATTATAATCACTCCTAAATGATATCAGACTTAAGTTTGAACAGGCTTTAATAGTGATAAGTGCCTATTGTTTTATTTCTGGAACAAAATTCTACAGAAAATAGTAATCAATATTATTTCAAATAAATGTATGAAATAATCATTATCACCATGTTGTCTTACAGCATTCAATTCTTTACTTAAGATGGACAAGATGGTAGACTGGTTATATAATTTATTAGCCGACAGTCACATCCTTAAGTAAAATGACGTAACAGGCATTGAAAATGAATTTGAAATACAATATCTACTAGATTACTTGTCTTTTTACCAGTTATCATAAAACAATATTAACCGTCAATAATCACAAAAAGATATGTATTTACAAGTTCCATATATTTCAATCAGTTTTATTATCGTTTCCCCTTTAACAGTTGAATGATTATTCCATTGAAGGAAATAAGAAGAACATTAAAATTCAGAATAAAAGAATTTAATTTCATTTCACATAGCCTACTACATCCGTAATTAAGTTTTCTACTTTCAATTTTTATATTAAAATGAGTAGTATTTGTTTTCTTATTTCAGTATGTTCTATCGTTATAATTTGAGAATTATAATAAAGTTGTCCATCATTAACATTATACACAATGTTAAGTATCCTCCCAGTACATATAGGAACAGTGCTGCGACTCCAGAAGAATGTCACTTAGTGTGGTTAAGCACAGGCATAACAGCGTATAAAAGTTCAATGAACACATGAGAATTAAAATAATGGACTAATGTTCTGTGTGGGTCAGTTGTGTATCTTGATGGCTTTCTCTGAATAAGGAACCTTAGAACGTTTAGGTGTTTTGTTCACATGATCTAGACCTAACCATGGCCTAGCTTGCATACTTGCTCCTGCAAAAGACAGAAAAAATATGTCAGTTGATTCTGCTTGCCATTATTTTAGTATTTATAAAAAAAAAAATATTCATCTATTTCCTTCATTTAAATTACAATATTAAGATGAATTAAGTTTAATAGTAAAGAAGAAATTCAGGTTTACTGCAAGATATTGAACACTTCTTCAAATAAATCAGGTGCATCTTTTATTATCAAACAATTTACACGTCTCTCAAAGACAGGATACTCTCAATGACAGGATAACATGGAATTACTGGTCCTTTTGGACAGCAGCAGGTACTTTGATATTGCTATTGCAGTTATTACGATTGGTCATTTTTAGTCTAGTTTTACTACCAGAGATTAACTGGCCTAGCACCATTTGTTTTTTTATAATCACTGACTGAATGATCATATTGCTTTACATAACTGTTTGAATTTCAGTTTGGTTAAAAATATATTTTCTTATGCTGTTCACAGACTCACCTTGCATTGGATGAGGTTTAAATAGTGAGAGATCTACTTGGACATCATTTTCTTCATCAGAAATATATTCTACCTTTCCCATTACAACAATGGCAAACTTGTACTAAAAAAAAGAAATCATTGTTAGGTTATCTATATATTTTCTTAAAATTAAGCAACCTAGTATTTTCTAGATAAGCCCTTACAAGTAACGACAAGATTTTTTATTCAATTTTTAGATGCCAATAATGTCATCAGAACAAATAAACTATTTTCCTTAATATGATAAACTCATATTCTCCTTCAGGTGTTTAACCTTCATATTTACCCCCTTAATTATTGTTTATGCAATTATTGTAATGCTAAGTAAGACCCTTTGTCCACTTCCTCCTTTATTATCAAGAACTATTATGTCTTACAGAAGTCATCCTAATTTTGTAGAAAGTATTGGTTTTCTTAACATTTGTCATTTCTATATTCTACATACATGTAGATACAGAAATTAAACTTACCTTTTCAAAATCTTTTTCTGTTATTTCTAATTTCTTTTGAATTCTTTCTTTAACTGTTGAAAACTTTTCACCCTTCACAAAATAAAACAAAGATAAGTACGACATTGATAAATATCGAATTGTAAGTTGCTAAATAAAAATTTACAGAATTACAATTTTTTAATTGACTTTCATTGTTATGTGTGTTTTGATGGATCTTTTACTTGTGTGTTTTAAAGGAGATCATCTGTAACATAGATTAAGAAAGTTCGCTGGTCATGTTTTCGAATTTATGTCAGATTTTCAGAATCCTCTGGTTTTATTTATTTGAATGTCTTAAAAAATATTGTCCATTAACCCCCATTTTTCTTTTTAATAATCTTTTACATGTATAATTATAAGCCATCTGTTAAAGTCTTATAAAATCTTTGTTATTTTTTACTGTGCCTATCCAATAAGCTTTGTGGTAGAGAATTACCTATTGCCTGACCAGTTTAAAAAATTGTCAATACAATTTGTCCATTTAAATTGTAGAATAGGTATTGTGAGAGCTATTATCAACAGGTGGTCATTTAACTACCTGTAGATTTATTTACCTGGTTTGTTTTTGACAGAGCTAATTTAAATGAATGATACATGTAGCTAGCTTGCTTTCCTCATGTTTAATGTCCTGAATGAACTATTCTATTTAGGTATGGGACATTTTACATTAAATACAATATTTGTTCTTTTTAATCAAGATATTTATTGTAAATTTATTCATTTTGCTTACAATCACAAATAAATCATTGCTGGTATATCCCACTTTCATAATGAAGAATAAAGCACTGAAATTTCTATTCCATATAAGCCATTTGTACTTTTTTTGATATATTGAAAATAAATTTTTAACAGTAATTCCAATTGAAGTAGATCCTGAATATTAAATGAAACTCAGCATCACTACTATTCCATTTCAGGAATCTTAATATAACATAAATATATCCCATTAGAAAACACGACGCCACACATAATTCATCTTGTAGAATTATTCACATATCCAAAAAAATCCATTTCACAAACACTTTAATTCCATTCAGGAATCAAAAACTCAAAATACATCCCACATTAAAAACACCATGAAGCAAACATATATCTCCTTTTTTATAACTTAAATCCACTGATTGAAATTTCCATCTTGACTATTTAGAGACACAAAAAGAAATGGCTTAAAATGTCCCATATCTAAATAGAATAGTCTATTCATGACATTGGTCATGATGCATGAGGAAAGCAAGCTAGCTATCGGTCATATAAATTTTACCTTTTAGAAATAGTGAATATTTTTTTTACTGGGTAGTTAAATGACCACCTGTTGATGAGCTCTCACAATACTTATTGTACAATTTAAATGGACAAATTGTGTTGACAATTTTTTATTCTGGTCAGGCAATAGGTATTTAAATACCCCAAAGGTGATGAGATAATGACAGTAATAGTTTTTGAGAAGATAAACTTGTCAATGAAATAAATAGCCACAAAAAATCAAGAGACCATTTTCACCCAAAAATTTCAATGGCTAATATCTCAAACAAGCACACAGACCTATATATATATTTTTCGCTCTTTTGATTCATTAATTAATTCCCTATCAATAAATACTAATATAAGAAACTGAGTAGCGAACTTCCTTTACAGTGTTAAACATTTTTATATATATATGAACACGAAATAACATACCTGTTTAATTTTTAACAGAAATGGTACACCAAATGTAGAATAAACTTCCTGCAAAGAAAAACAAACAGTTATATCATATGTGTAACAAACAGTAAAAGCAGAGTATATGTTATTATCTATAACAGAAATCCTTAAATTTGTCAAAACCAGTTAAATTAAGTTTACAATAAGTGATGAAATTTCCCCCGAATATTTAGCTGAATGGATAATTGAATAGATAATAAACCAATCATAGTTAATGAATAATGTATAACTATTCAGTAACGGATTGCTTATATTTATAACTTTCAGTTGCCTATATAAATAGTGTGTCAATGTTAATCCTATGTTTTGTCCCTGAAGATAAGTGTATGACCAACTAGAACTTGTTAGGCTATGAATTATTACGAAGTTAAGTATGTGGAATTTTAGCAAAATAGGATAAATCCTGTATGTTACTTTAAATGTTATAGTAATAAAACATATATATACAAACTCATACCTTATGAAAATGTGCAACTGGAATGAGAGTTTCATTGTCTTTCAGAGTGACTTCCTCTTTTGGAATCTCTTCTATACGATATGTCTTTGTAGAGCCACTCATATTTATGGCATCTAATAATGTTTCTTCTTTTTGTATGGAGTAAATTTTATTACTGATAACTTCTAACAACCTATTGAATTGAAAAAAAAACATTTTGAACAATAAATATTTAAGCAAGTTCATTTGGTCTTCTTTGTAAATATTTACTTCAATATGAAATGAAACCTAATATAAAAATTTCTAGAAAAAAATGTATGTATGTATGTAAAAAAGTTCTGACTAGTTATTTACCAAATATAAACATTTCTTTAATCTGTATCATGTATGTAAATCTATATTTTAACATCTCATTTTATCATGTGAATCCGATGAAACTGCCACATAAACTAAGAGGTAGATTTGTATGGTTGACCACATAGATGTGCAGCAAATGTCTATATATATAAAGTCAGGATATTTTTTCTGTTAATGCTGGAAGCTCTGTTTACAATAGTTAGATTATATGTGTACCTCAGTTTGTCAGAGCCATCTGGTTCTAATTCTACTTGTTTCTTTGCTTCATCAAATAGGTCTGTTACTTTACCATTCTTACTAGGATATAAAACTAATTCTTTCTAAAAAGAAAACAAAGAAAGATCTTATGCAAATGACATGTAAATGTATAGATAAAAGTTCATACATTCAAATTTTCATATAATTGAAATTACTTCAAAAGTAAAGACTTTTCACATATCCTACCTCTAATTTACAAAGACTTGTAATACTTCATTTTCTACATCTTTATGCAGCTCATAGTTAAATCCATTTCTATTACAATTAAAAAGAAATGTTAAACATATCTCCATCATTTTCGCTGCTTATAATAGTAGAAAATCTTACCTCTTCTTTTAACTTGCTGGTAACCCATGTACATTTAAACTGTTTCTTGTTCTCTAATTCATTTATTTTTATATTTAACTGCAAAGAAAGAAAATTATTGATATCATACTATTGACAGATGCATCCTTTGCTAACAATATGATAAGGATACTGGTAGTGGGCAATATAAGTAAAAGGTCTGTCCAGTCAGTGAATTATTTCACATAGATCTATTGTCCTTAACAAACTTCTGTTTAATAAAAGAGTAAAAGCATTTCATGAAATAAATCAGGCCATGATTTACATATTTATCAAAGATCTACATAATCAAATCTAATATTTGGCCTACTTACTTGCTGATAATATAATTTTCTAGGTTGCCGTGGTTTAGCATATAATAACAGATCTTTAAGGTTTCCTTCATATGTACATCTAATAGGATTACCAGGTCCTTCCCGATAACTGAAAAATTAAAAAATAAATGTGTCAAAAACCATCATCCATATAATATAAATCAATAGTTAACAAAATTTACTGGAAGATACAATTCTAACTAAATTCTTGAAAAATATAAAAATTGCTGTCAGTTTTGTGAGAAATATCAGGTAAATATTTCATAAACTTCCATCTGAACAATTTTCCTTAAAAACTAACAATTCTCAGACAATTCAACGGGTTTATCACTTGATAGAATTTCAACAAGAAAGCACAGAAAAATCAAAAATCAAAGTACTGTTCTCATTCCATTAGCAGTGTTTAAATGTGATAACCTTGAAAATGGCAGTCCTACAACAGACTGGGGAGAACACTGTGTTGTTTTATTTTGAGTGCATGAATGGACTCTGTCATTGCACCCAAATCATCTGTTTCATCCATACAAAATATGATAGGGACAAGGCATTCATAATTCTTTCTGAATAAATTCATCAAGTGTGTGTGGTATGAAAAACCTTGAAATATAAGATTTTACCATACAACATCTTCACAATTATGAAAAGAGAACAAATTTTTGCCTTTATTTTTATATGAATAAATAGTTTATTGTACATCTAAAGGTCAAAAGGAATTATGAATAATGATGTGTCATTATTTCATATTCAGATGCAGTCCTTCATTCACTTGTTGCATGCAAATTCTAAACCAATTTAAAATACCTAATTTATGTATTTCTCAATATATAAAGAAGCTTCAACTATACCTCTGAGGTTTGAAAAACTGTAGTAAATAAGGATCCGTTTGTAAATAAGTTGCTACAGCATTTGCCATCTGTTCATAGTTCATTCTAAGAGACAGATCTAATGAGAATCCTGGATCATTTGGGATTGCTTTATCACAGAATATCACTTCTACTCTATAGTACAAGTCTCTGAAAATAGGAAGTGTAATACGAGTTAATAGTGAAAAAGGTTAAATATCAAAATACTTATGACAAACAATAAATTTCATAACATAATCAAAATATATTAAACAGATGAACTCATGAAACTACAAATATTCATTGAGCCATGTATGTACAAATATGCTATTAAACTTTAGATAAAATGTGACAATGCATTTCCTCTAGTTATATTTTTTTACATGGTTTCAGAAGTTTATAAGTTTTATAGTTACAATGTATGATAAACAAATACATGAAGTTGTACAGTGCGTTGTATTATTATATCAGATGTATCTAATTTGACAACAGCTTAACTTCCCAAGTTCTTGCAGCAAAAATACAGATTTTGGAACATTTCTATTAACAACACTTGTACAATACTTACTTGAAATAATCCCTAGCAGTAGGAAGGTCATACTGATGGATGTCCATCCCATCTTTTTGAAAGACAATTATATCACCATCCATAAGCTCTTCTAAAGATTTTTCTATTGGTAAATCATGACTTTCTATCCTCTCTACCATATTTGGTTTTACTTCCTGTAAAAAACAATATCTTTAAATACCAGCACAATCAAAAATATTAATTTTACAAATACTTTTAAATATGATCTATTATCAAACACATACATCTTAACATGGGACCACAGAAATCCAGCTTATGACGAGTATAAAACAATTAGAAATTACAGCATTAAATTTCAATAAACTTTTATATGGTCGAATAAAAACAACAGAATTAACAGGTCAGATTGACCCTTTTAATCTTCTGCTTCAAGTTTCAATGAATACTATGAAACTCAGTGGAAGAAGCTGAATGAACAATCATACATGAAAATGCTGTGTTTCTAAAAAAAAATTTCAATGTTTGTATTTGGTTTTGTTTTCATTTATGATACACTAGAATAGGTTCAAATCAAAACACCATGAAATACGTTGAATGCAGCTCTTATAAATATATTTAACAGTATTATATAATATATTTATTGTTGTTAGTCAGTCAATTAGTGTTAATATTTATCATGTATCAGACAAGTTACCTCAAACAGCAACAGTGGTGTACCAACGGGAAAGCCTGCTCTCCTACATAAATCTGGTAACAACTCCGCTGTAATATAAAACAACATTATTTGAATTGTGATCTTTTACATATATTGGAAATATTTTATTTACAATGCAACCCAAATACCTTTTACTTTTAACATTTATCATTTCTTACTTGAAATTTAAATTCAGAAAACTTGTTTGTTGCCTGTTATATAACAGATAAAATATCAACTAGGTTTATAAAATGTAGATAAGATAAAATATCCAATAAAAAAGATTCTGAGCTATATTAACCTTATTGTATATAATTGTCAAGACTATTTGTAAAATACCTGTTTTAGCTGTTATTGGAACATACGTATGTCCACAAAAGGATATTGTTTTCCTCTTTGGATCATAAAGTTTAAGAAATATCAGAACATCACCTGTAGATAAAAAGATAGTTCAATAAACAATGAGTTTGTGCATCATGTTTCTAGAATTTAAATCATAAAATTATGTTGTATGCACTGACAATTACATAAAAGTCTAAGTCCCTGAATATCCATTCCTTATTCTTTCTTTTCGTTTCATTTATACACTATCCATCAGATATGTGTTTTTTATGTACAATTCATTTATACAACAAGATCTATTTGATTTTTTGTATATGCATAATTCATTTATACAACACTATCCATTTGAAGTGTTTAATACGCATAATTCATGCATACAACAATTCCCATTTGATGTGTTTTATATGCATAATTCATTTATACAACACTATCCATTTGATGTGTTTTATATGCATAATTCATTTATACAACACTATCCATTTGATGTGTTTTATATGCATAATTCATTTATACAACACTATCCATTTGATGTGTTTTATATGCATAATTCATTTATACAACACTATCCATTTGATGTGTTTTATATGCATAATTCATTTACACAACACTATCCATTTGATATGTTTTATATGCATGATGCTTTTGTACAACATGATCCATTAAATATACGTCTTATATGCTTAATTCATTTATACAACACTATCCATTAGATAGGTCTAATATGCATAATTAATTTATACAACACTATCCATTAGACATGTTTTCTATGCATCATTTAATTTATACAACAATATCCATTAGACATGTTTTCTATGCATCATTTAATTTATACAACACTATCCATTAGATGTGGGTGTTTTTTTTAATGATAATTCACTTATAAATGATCCATTTGATGTTTTAAATGCATAACTCATTTATACAACCCTAACCATTAGATATGCCTATATGCATAATTCAATTTTACAACAAGATTCATTTGATATTTTCATATGCATAATTCATTTTTACAATATGATCCATTTGTTGTGTTTTATATACATTATTTATTTATACAATACAGCATGATCCATTCAATAAGATATATATAGGCATAATTCATTTGTACATGATCCATATGTTGTGTTTTATATGCATATATCATTTGTTCAGTGCTATTTATTAAAAGTTTTATATGCATAATTCATTTATTCAGTGCCATCAATTAGATGTTTTCTATGCATTTGTATAGAAAACCATAAGCTATCAAATTAAATATCATGCAACTACAAACATAGTTTGTTAATTTTTCATCCATTTGACATTTCCTAAAACAGCTTTGGCTATACATACTATCTTTATCAAACTGTGGAAGTTCTTTCAAACCACTCTCAGGGTTTAATGTTTCTACAAATACTGTCCATGGATTTTCATTATCAGCAACATCAAGAACCTGTAATACAAACATACAGACATAAATACATTTAATGTTATTCATAAGTACCTTTACTACATGGTTGTCATTATTAATGTACAGCTATGTGATATTTAAAGTTCTTTTGGCAAATTGGCACAAAGCAATACCTCAATACAAATCAATAACCTGTATTATATAGTTGAAATTTTGATTTTCTTAATATGCAAATCTTTTTTTCTTTATTCCCATTTCCATCTTTTTAAAATGATGATGCAAAAGTAGTATTTGCAAAAATAATACACACAACATACAGGCATTGCTAAAATCACTTACAGTTTTATTAAGATTAGCTTCTAAATCCAGTAACGTAGGTCGGTAGGTTTGATTCTGACGAAATTGGAAAGGCCAAGGCCGTATCTGTGTAACCGGGTATTTCTGAAAATAATAACAATATTAATATTAAATCCTGAAGAATAACATTGTTCTATTAAATAATATAAAACGTCTAATGTAGGTCATGAAATTCAAAACATTAAGTCAAAGGAAGAAGTTGAAAATATTCTGGCACAAATAAGAAGTATAGAACAGGGAAAAAAAATTGAATAAAATCATTTGTTTCCCTTCCTCAAAAGGCTAAACACCTCAAAATATAATAATTTTCAAACCATGAAATGCTGGTTAAGAATTTACACAAGTAAATTTATTCTTATACACACGTTTGATTGTTGAATCACAGTATGTTGATTAATATAAGTTATCTCTTGTTTGCAATTCTGATAACACTCAATGATATACCTTAAAACTTACCATATTATCTGCTAACATGTGCATAAATTCTAAAACTGTGGATGATTTTTTAACTTTAAAGTTTCTGAAATAGATCAAACACTCATACTGAATAAATATGTACATAACATAGGAATTCCTACAGTTTAGCACTTACATGTGGCTATAAAAAATAAATTGCAAGATTGCAAAACTGATATAGATTCCAATCATATAACAATATTTTATTTTTTCTTCATAAAATGTTTGCTGTCTTTTCAGCTTTAACAATATTATTTTTCTAAATCTTCACTTACTTCTGATGCAGCTATTAGTATTACAAAGCATAACAAAAGTGCCAAAGTATAATAAAAGACTAACATTTCCAATATTTTCTATAGCAAACTTACCTAAAATTAATTTTATCACCATCAAAGAGATCATTTCCCTGATGTCCATTAAAATTATCATCAGTCACAACCTGAATGTTCATATATAAATGTGCTTCTGTTCGCTCTTTTCTCTTCTGTGCTTCTAGTCTCCTAAAATTAACAAAAACTGGAAATAAAATATCATGTTAACGTGGCACAAGAAAATAAAGTACTGAAATGATAAATGGAACAACACAATGCAAATTAGTTTCTGATGTACCAACAGTGGATCAGAAATTCATAACAACCATTAAAACAATAATTACTGAACTATATTAATGACTTGTTGAATAATGGTAATTTCACTACAGTGATCAATAGCCTGTCAATTCTAGAGACTGCTAGTTGAAACCCTGTTCATAGCCAGGTGTACATCTTCAACCTTTATTGACATTGATTGGCAATTGTCCTACAGAAGGTTCCCTCTTGCTTCTCATGCTTACTTAACCAATAAAAACTTGTTGCCATCAAAATTGACAATTGAATGTACTTAATACCATCTGCCTAAAACTGTTGGGTTCCTTGTCTCACATGATTTAATATGCTATCAAATAAACGTTGTCAAAACTGTTTAAACACAAGACATGTAAGGCTCTACTATCTCTATTTTTAAATATTTAATAAATTTTAACATCATGAATTTTTAGAGAAAAGTATTTTGTGAATAAAATCAAATGATAGGTAAAAAAATATTTATATACAGAAGGTATGTCTGAAAGTAGATTTGCTGCTTCAAACATTTAATGAAACAGAAATAAGTACTACTTTTATGTTAATATCACACCTGTGCAAAGGTTAACCAATCATTCAAAGATAGGTAACTGATATCAGGTGTTCTCATATTAAACCAACAATTCAAAGATAGGTAACTGATATCAGGTGTTCTCATATTTAACCAATCATCTAAAGATAGGTAACTGATATCAGGTGTTCTCATATTACACCAATCATTCAAAGATAGGTAACTGTTATATGGTGTTGTCATATTAAACCTATCATTCAGAGATAGGTAACTGATATCAGGTGTTCTCATATTAAACCTATCATTCAGAGATAGGTAACTGATATCAGGTGTTCTCATATTAAACCAATCATTCAGAGATAGGTAACTGATATCAGGTGTTCTCATATTAAACCAATCATCTAAAGATAGGTAACTGATATCAGGTGTTCTGGTATTAAACCAATCATCCAAAGATAGGTAACTGATATCAGGTGTTCTCATATTTAACCAATCACATAAAGATAGGTAACTAGTATCAGGTGTTCTTATATCAAAAAGAAGGTTTACATACCTTTCTTCAGCCAATCTTTCAATCAATGAGTCAGGAATGTCTTTTTCACTCACACTTACAAGTAAATCCTCTGGAAAATAACAGTTTAACATTAGAAGGAAAACCATACAAAATTTGTGTCCAAATTAAGATCGACCTTCCTGTCTACCTGGTCTATCTTGTTTTTCTAAATTTTTTTCTATTTGAAAGCTATTTTTAAAATATATGAAAGATCTTACAAAAAATAAAACTTATAGCTTGAACAACACCTGAGCTACATCAGATAGAAATGGACATAATACAAATGAAGATCAATACATCTTGTATTTAACCTACTTTGGTTTGAAAAAAAATGTTTATGGAAAGTCTTATTGTTTGAAATTCTAGCTGTTATGAAAACCTTACAACATATCAAACTTCCATTTTTTATTTTGTAATTTTGTTTTTGAATGTTACATAAAGATTCAGTCTTCTTCATGTACATGTAGAATACATGCACTTGCATAAGATCTATTTCTATCTGACGTAGCTTGGCTATAATAATAGCAGAGAAGTTTATTCAGTTAAAAACTGTCTCTCCATTTATATGCATTATGTTTATTAGCATTGTTTTATAGCACTAATCATTTAATGACTTAGTACTGTTGTAGATTACTTACCCTTACAAGATTCTCGTATATACACCAACATATATGCATTTGTACAATGTTTTACATTCATCTCTTCATCCTGACCACCAAAATTGTTATCTATTCCTTCAGACTTTGTACATCGTGAAACTACATCATCATCAAACTTGCACCACTAAAAATAAGATTAAATTCTAATTATTCTAAAACTGACAACAGATGTTCATCAATTACACGTCCGTCAGAGCTTAACAATAAATTCTTATTTTGCTATGCTATTTCCAAAAATACTAGTAAATTTTAATGATTTTAATAGAAATGGTCAGAAAACTGTTTTGTTTAAAAGGTGAATGAAGCAGCAAATGGACCCTTTATTTTTTCCTGGGAGCAAAACAAATCAGTGCTATCCTCCTAAAGTGGTACTTAACACTACAGGGAGATAACTCTGTAAAATCAGCAAAACATTTTAATAAAGTTGTATTGTTAAGGAGATAATAAGCTTCTCAATGATCAAAATGAGTGTTTGTCAAACTGCTATATATCCAATGAAATTTTTCTAAGTGTGTGGGTCAAGCTTTTTAAAATTATTATATTTTTATTAAAGGTTCAAAGTTAATATTTTGTAAAAATAATATGAAAATCAAACAAACCAATTTAATTTTAGGCACCTTAACCAACAGCGAACAGGATAGATAGGCAGTTATTTATTCCTGTAAGCACTACTTACAAATGTGATTGCTGCATTTATAAAGCATCAAGTTGACAGTATTATTTTCTGTAAAATCTTCATAAAAGCTTTGTTGAGACTATTTTAAAGTTCTCTTTTAAATAAGACATTTATGCACTTTTAGAAATTGTGAGACAAGTCTGTTTTTATAATGCTTCATATCCATATTTATCACATACCTTTCCATCTCCTTTAGGGTTAATATATACAACATAATGCCCCCCATGGTTGTCCCCACTATGTACAAGCACTGCATGTAATACATAATTGGCAGGTGTTTTATCTTTCTTATTTTGGTATTTATCTAAACAGAGTCTCTCTGGAAATTCAAATCTGAAAATATACAATAATAAATAGGTTTAACTGGATGTTGGTAAATATATCAATTATATCTAAATAAAGATACCTCATTGCTGCAATATGCTAAAGATGAGTGCCATTCTAAACTTTAAACATATTGATTAGTAAGGCTGCATTTAATCTAAATAAAATACCCTTGTTATGAACAAACATGACAATATTTAGGCATTTGTATTTTAACAAAATGTAGATCAATAGATGGGGAAAATGTGTAATTCACATTTCATTAGATGTTTAGAATGTTGTTCTCTGCCCTTCAGCATGTAACTCCTTTGACATAAAAATTTCTTCATTAAATGACGGAAAACTTCAATGCAGACTCATATATCATACTTTTTACAGTTAGATAATAGAATACCTAGATCAAAAACGCTTAACTTACTGAAATCCAAAATCCTTATTCTAAAATTGCCAAATACTTTAAACCTTTTTCAAGGAACTGATATAAGCTGGAATAGCGTGAACTGTAGAATTTGAATTCAATTTTTTATTTCTCCACAATTCCCTGCAAAAAGATTCTTCATTGTTAAGTTTCTGATAACATAACAAAATAAAGGCACTATATTTTTTTTTAGGTTAAATCAAATTTAATAACTTAAATCATGATCTACACATTTTAAGTTAAGAAGCTACCTAACTATTAAACAAATCGAAAAATGCCTGCATCAAGCTACATAGATAAATGAAAAGAACAACTGTACTGTTCCTTTGCTTTTTGTGTTTTTTTTAAATTTTGTTTAATGGTTTGATACCCCATATCCTTTGTTTTTCTACCATGATAACATTAATTATAGAACTGTTTTCAAGCACTGAATATTTTACCACAAATTAATGTACTGTTTGAAAATGTTTCAATTTCTAACTAAATAATAAGTGTCCACATCTTTGTTGATATTGATACCTTCCAATACATTATCACTCAAATTTAGGTTTTTTTTTTGTACACTAACAACAACCTTACTTTTCATTGATTTTGACATAAGCATCAGCCATTGGATCATACATAAATCTGAGGAGATGAAGATGAAGAATAGGTGGAAAGCTTACAAAGACAACACCTTTCTCAGCTTCCTACAAAATAAACAATAAATACAGGTTAAATTGGTCTAACAGGAGTCCATGTTTTATTTTCAACTAAAATTATAAGAAAGATGAATGCTATATTGGAACATATTAGACATAACAATGTATGAACATCCAACAGTTGAGTATCAATCAATGAATGGAGGTTATTAAAATTAACACCTAACATGAAATTTAAACATTATTTAATGAATGGCTATCATTTATTTTGACTTTATTGAACCATAAAACTAATTTTTGACTCTTCACATTGAATAATCCGCGTAGCGGATTATGTAAAATGTGAAGAGTCAAAAATTAGTTTTATGGTTCAATAAAGTCAAAATAAATTATTGCCATTTATTATAAATAAATTTCTATAAAAAAAATAGCCTCAAGGTACTTGTAATACTATTTATATTAAAACAATAACAAGGTAAACACATGTTGGCGTGTGTATACACAATGTCAGAGTGGGCGTGTCTCCATGAAAATTGATAACATTGAAAATAAAACTAATACTTTTAACCAATCACAAGACAGTAAATATACCAAATTTATTTATTCATTAATAATGCAGTACATACAAAACATTATTGTTATGTTCCAAATTTCAAAATATCATAAATATGTGAAATTTTGCAGCAGGAATTCTGTCCAATTAAAATGTATGCTTAATGTGGCATTTACAAGATTCAAAATTGACTGCCAGTTCTAAACTAGATAAAACAAATGAAGCTAACTGATATTTATGTGTTACATCTATAAAACATCAGAACTGAACTTAAAGCAAATTTTTGTCAATGTCAAATTCCCAACTGATGGTGGCAACTCTTTAAATACATTATAGTGGTACTGCTCTTACTATATAAAGTCATAAGAAACCTCAAATTAAAAAAATAATGCATGTTTTTTTATAACTCGATGGATAGTTTTCATTATAAAACTTAAAGAACATTTTTCTGTATGCAAAGTGACCTCAGTGTGACCCATCTTGTAAAAATCTGATGATCGCAATATGCATGGATGTCCTTAAAATAAACTATTATCTGATTGTACATGTTAAACACCTGCTCAATATCCATACCTTTTTTGTTTATTGTTGACAGACAGGTGACAATCGTAAAACTTCGGTTTCAAAACACGAACTTTAATTACCTGCCATATTTTCACAACAACAGTGACCCATTGAAAAAAAAATTGACGATAATACGAAATTTTGTATAAAAAAAAATGATAAAGTCATGCACAGAAGACTAAGATAATGATTATTTTCATCGGTCACTCATTTTTTATGACTTTAAATACACATGCCTATTGTAATGCGCCTGCTGAGTTTAAAACAGCCGTAAAGGTTTTACCATCTTACCTGGAGGCCATTTTCCCCAGCATCATATTTGTTATCACCCTCAAGAGATTCTTGTTTCACATAATCATCAAATGATTCATAAACTGAAATTTAAAATGAAACATTTTATTAAAGATTATCATGAGCTTGCCTCTTTTGCTTCAAAAACATAAAATTGGTGTTTTTCAAAAAGAGGATAATTCATAAGAGTTTCACACATATGTCATCCATTTCATTTAAGTGGATTGCACTTTTTCCGATACTTTTATCCCTTCCGTTTTTAAGACCTATACCAAACAGGAATTTCAATGTTCTATTCAACATCTGACCTAGCTATGACATATTGTTCAAGTCATTTATAAATTTTCATCTGATGTCTTTATATACTTGTTTCTACAGCTCAAAGGAAATGTAGTGATCAGGAATACTCAAAATTGTCTATAAATAAGAATATTAAACTTTCCTCTGACATTTTGTAAATATTAACTTTAAATGGTTATTTCACTTATAAATTTGTATTACTGACGACCAAGCAAGTGTTCAGTTTTATTAGTGACACACTTTCTATTTTCTGTGGTCAACTTCAAATTATATCAGTAATGAGTATATTTATATGAGTCAATTATTTTGTGATGTCCAATAAATCATAAAATTTTGAAATTCATTCTATTTGACTATTATTATATTAAAATATAATTTTGTATTTATGCTTTCCTTACCATTCTTTTTTCCTTTGACATTTAGCTGAATATCATAAAATGCCTCTTCCTTCTGAGAACAATATTCAACATGCTTACATCTGATGTAAGACTGAAACAAAATACAATCATTTATAAATCTTAAACATTTGTATCTATTTTCATGTATCTTACAAGAAAAATGAAACGGTGCCTATGTGACATTTAGAACAGAATTAAATGAGAATTTTAATGTCCTATAATCTTGGAACCATATTTTTTTATAAATATTATTTGCATTGAAATCATTTTCATCCAATTTGAGCATTATTATATCTTTATAGGTTTTTAATCAGCTTTTTTCATTCAAGCATGTAAATGAATCATCAACACATCATGAAAATTATAGTAGTATACTAACCAACATTTTGCCCTCAAAAAGCCTTGGTATTGTTCCATCCACTACTGTATCCTTCATTTTACTCTCCATATTTTCCAATAACTGGAAGATAAATCAACAAATTCCTGAACACTTGTGATTTTTTTTTAACAGAAATGAGGAGGGCATTTCCTAGGAGAACTAAATGGGTTTTTTTTGGTAAAAAGTTATAAGCACTTGAAAACACATTTAATCATTTTGTCTCAAATTCTGATCAAATTTATCTTTTTCTACCTGCTTTTTCTTCCAAAAAGAGAAGTCATGATCTCTTCATTACTTTTTTCACAATTCTACTTATATTACTTCCATGCTGTTATATTGCCTACACCCTGAATATTAATGAATAAAACATGAAAATATACAGAAGGCTGTAACAGGAGGACTAACAGTTCTTTAAGATTAAATTATAAGTCAAATCTTATACTTACCACTCTACACAACTCTTGTACATCATGCTGCATAAATGTGTCAAAAGTTTCCCACCTAAAACACAAATGTATAGACATAATCATCAAGACAACTGAAGAGTTGATTAAAACTATTCTAACGCCATTTCTAACTTAATTATCTAACTGATTTTCTGTCTCGTAAATATTTAAAAATTATACACATGATATGATAGAAATTCACTTTATCGTATAGTCTTTTCAGATAAAATATTAGCCTCAGAGACAATATTAATTAAGAAGATCTAAATGACAAACTCATGAAAACAAATTTCATGTTCTGATAAAACAATCCAGAGGGCTTCAATATATCATTGATAACAAAAGATGGCATGTAAAGCTAGGCTACTTTAAATTTCTTTATAATCGATGACTGATCTTAGCTTTCCAAAAAGTGTTAGCTTTATTTTCTTCTGAATTCATAACTGTTCAATTTACAACAAGCATACCCAAATGACTTTGTGAGTTTCTTTGTTCCTACAGGTTTATCACCAAACTGCAGCTCATAGAATACTCTCTGTAAGGACAATGGAACACTCTTCTCTGGGTCATCACTCTCTGTAGGCATCAAATAGGTGGCCTAAAATAAATATATTGTTGTAAATCATTTTGTTGAGTCCTATAAGATGATGATATTAATCTGGTGAACAACATGCATGAAAATGTAAAATGGTCAAATGTGAAGATTAGGGAAATTCTACTATATTGACAGATTGCATTAACCAAAAAAATAGATAACACTGTTATCTGACAAAACACTAAAAAATTTATAGAAGTCATCTACCTTTTTCCAACACCTAGTATTTATAGAAAATCAAAATATGTACAAAATTGTAAGGAAGAAAGTTAATCTTGTACTTGTTTAATATTTTCATGAGCCAAATTGTTTTTGGTTTTGTTTAGGCACTGGCCTTTGAAATCATTCGAGGTAATTTTGTTATTTATCTTACATAAGAAAATAACAAACCAATCCATCATGAACTATAAGACATGGAAGCATTTACAAGACAATTTTTCATATAGTCATCTTTCAAAGGACACAAATCCCATGAAAACTTTCTATCAAATGATTTTGAATGGATTCAGAATACTGATAATATGAAACTGTTTCCCCCCCCCCTTTTTTTTTTTATCAAATTCAATACAAAAATGCAAAAATGACAACACTTACAAGGCAATTATACACTCCAATATATATTTTGGCACAGGTTTGTTTAAAAACATTTAAAATATTGTCAATATAAACCTTTCTTATAAATTTTATCCCTACTCCTGTAAGCACTGTAAGGGTGAGAGTTCTTTTAAAGCAGATTGAAAACCACACCATATCAAGACAAGTAACACAGAACACTTTTCTTCCAAGGAAGACTGAAATTTCAGAAAAAGTATAATGCGAAAAACACCAAAAACATTTAAAGTTTTCTTTGATCAAAAGCTGAAACATATAGTTCAGGAAAAAAAGAAAGGATAATCAACAGAAGGAAGTTACCTTTCTTAATTTGTTAGTAAAATAAAGGGTCTGCAACAAAGAATTCATATAGCATGTTGCTCCTTGGTTCTTCAATCCAACAAAACCAGTATGCTTCTTTGAGTCCCAACTGGAATAAGATAATCAATAAAAATATTAAATTTCATTCATATTCATAGAAATTTTTATTTGTTATTTCATGAAGATAATTTTTATAACAGAAAGAATATTTTTTTTAACAATTCCTTCAACTTTTTCTTTATTTTTAAGGGAATATCAAAATTACCTTAGTGATGATAATGAATCAATGTCATATGACCAGTGTCTGTTACATAAATATAGCATAAGTGATAAAACATAATAACCTGACTCCATGAGGTGCATCAGCTTTCACATGTACTTCTATTGTAATTTTGTCATCCTTCACAAAACCTTTAGCTGGGTCCATCAGTTCCTGTTTTATAATTTTGTAAATAAGTAATACAAAAACTCATACATTTTATAAGATGTAAATTGTGAACTGCTCAATGTTACTCAATTTATGTAAGTTTTTTTATCCTAAAAAGCATTTCTGTAAATTTAGAGTTGTTGCGATTTTGCCATTTTAAATACAGACTTAAATGCGATTCTAATTTTTACTATTTTAAAAAAAATCCTGTTTAATTCATATAAAATATTTCAAAATGAGAGGTATTTATTATTGTGTTTATAACTCTGCCGCATTTTTTGCAATAATATAAACATCACAATAATTTCTGAATTTACAGTATTTAATTTGAATTAACATTGTAAACTTCTACAACATAATATTTAACCATCAATAGTGACAAATTCAAGTTGCCTACCCTGGTCCCAATGTAAGTTTTTATGGATATAATTTATGTGACTTTGACTACATAGTAGTTTATGGAGAAGGCATAAACACCCAACTGTTAACCAAATTTTCAGAAGTTATTTATTTTCTCCTTTACAAAATAATGAACAGAAATGGTCACAAATTGTTGAACTTGGATATTTCTGCAAAGGATTACCTAAACAAAATTGGAATATCACTTAAACTGATGTGAAATTGATTAGAAAAAACTTATTATAGAAAAAAAAGATTCACAAAAATAAACTGTTATATATATGACTGAATTTGTAATATTTTGTTTCAAAATAATATTTAGTGAGTGTCTTTAAGTGATATTTCTGCCAGATGGCCATAGAAGGTTGATATCCATCCAGGGATAATAAGACAGCAGATGATTTGTCTTAAATCTATTTATCACTTTTGAATCACAACTGTTAAGTGAATTGCTGTAGCTATTACTTACATTCCATGAAACAAAATGACTGTAACCCCAATCATTCTCTTTACTATAGAATAAATGCTGGATTTCTACAAACACAAATATGAGGGTTTTTTAAAACTAAAAACATGTTTTCCATACTTATATATTTGCCTAGGAAGATTACAGTATTTTTTTAGGCAGAGTATTCTACATGCAAAAAGATTCATACATGTACAAAATTTGTGTATTTTGAAAGAAAAAAAATTGAATGTAGTCTATGTTCTTCAGAAATAATTTTACTTATGGAGAGTTGTCTCATTGGCAAAAATACCACAGCCTTTTTTTATATAAACAAATAAAGAATGTTCTACAAGAAATTTGATTATTTCCAACTTCATTTGTTTAGCTAATTATAATTATTTTTGTCAAGATAAAGATGTTTGCCAGCTATCATACATTGTGTTGAAAGAGGGAAAACAAGCATATGTTTTAAAGTGGTCTGATAACTATCAACTTACTCCTAGTAAATGGTTCAGCATCATTGTGTGTTATAATTTTAATTGCTGCTGTTGCATTACATGACCATGACCTAAAAAAAATATCTATATAATAAATGAGATTTATAGAAAGTAGAATATCAACTGTTTTATATTCACAGAAGAATTTAAAAGACTTCAAATTTGAGTTTTATATAATGTCTTTGCTAGAGAAGTAATTGATATATGTTAAACATTATTTAAACTTGGACATAAATGTGTGGCCATTTGACACTATATGCCCTTCTTGAACTATCATATATACACCTTGATGAACTCAACTTTATGGTAAACTACATTAATCTAAAACTCTAATTTTAAACTGATAGACTCACAGACAAGAAAGACCTAAAAAAAAGTAAAAATATAAACAAAAAATCATAATTCTAAATAGGACACATTAATTCCATTGTTAAATAAAATAAAGATTCTTACGTTGAATCAGAATCCCCATTGCATTGCAGAAACAAACCAAGGGTCTTTTGGTTGTGTCTCTCAGGGTTTTGGCTCCAGCGAGGCATTGCAAGAACTTTCCTGCAAAGATAATGTGTAATGTATATCACAGCTTTAAGTTTAAAGTCGTTAGAAACCTCAAATTAAAAAAAAAAAAGCATGTTTTTTTATAACTCAATGGATAGTTTTCATCATAAAACTTATTTACATATACATTTTTCTGAAGAAAATCTTCAATATGTTCATATTTAGAAGAAGTTTACTTTATTTTAATTGCTTTCTTCCAGGAAGCAATTTCCCCGACATATTTTCTGTATGCAAAGTGACCTCAGTGTGACCTATCTCCTAAAAATCTGGTGATCGCAATTTGCATGGATGTCCTTAAAATAAACTATTATCTGATTGTACATGTATGTTAAACACGTGCTCAATATCCATACCTTTTTTAGTGTATTGTTTTTTAGTTTATTATTGACAAACAGATGACAATCATTAAACTTCGGCTTCAAAACACAAACTTTAATTACATGCCATATTTTCACAACAACAGTGCCCGATTAAAAATTGACGATTATACGAAATTTAGGCCAAAAAAAATGATAAAATCCTACACAGAAGATTAAGTTTATGATGTTTGTTGGCATTGGTTCAAGAATTAAAATAACAATATTTTTCACTGGTCACTCCTTTATTATGACTTTAAGGTAAATAGTTTCAGATAATGAAGACATTTTTTAGCAATAAATGCAGGGGAAAAATAATAAATAGTTGTTTACATTTATAAATATCAATTGATAATTCAAATTCATAAAAAAAAAACACATTTGTTTCCCTGGAATTATCATTATTTTTTTTATAATTTAAAACATGTCATTGCGTTAAAAAACAAATGAATAGTTTTTAATCTATATTAAGCATGAAGTTTGATTTGCAAAATAAATATAAATATATTATTTCTTACCAAGGAAGATTTCTAACCATACACGATGGACTCAAAATGCTATCTTTCAGTTTACTTATATTTTCAATTGTATAGGTAAATGTTGTTTCAGCTCTACTTTCATCTGAAAATATACAGGATAACATTTTCATAGGGGTTAAAATTCAACTGCTCTTGACATTAATATAATCATTTATAGTATTGTGACGTTTTTAACAGATAGCAGTGCCTTGATTTTTATTGATATTGTCTACATAGTTTTCTCTATATTTCTGACAACCGTACTTTGTATTATTTCATTAAAGCAGTTAATGTGTGTATTCTGTTTCATTATTACCTATATATTGTTTAATCGTTTTAATATTGTATGTTCCAGAACAATAGAAAACGTCTGTTTTCTTACCGGCATCTTTTGATTAATTGTACGTTACTTTCACTTTCATTGTTACCAGAAGTCACGAGTATTATTATAAATATAGTGACCCTAGAAATCGTATAATATGTAGACTGTCCTGAACATGTTGTAGTTATAGTTTTGTATGTTTTTCAAATTAGGAACACATGTTAGAGTATTTTATGTAAAGTTTATTTAGAAGAGAGCTTTATTTCGATTATTGTAATAAGTTCTTATGAACTATTTTTGCACCGACGTTGCGCACCTTTTAGTAGTTATTGGGCTGTATCGACGTCATTTGATCAGACGTTTAGTGCAAAGATATGTACCTTATATAAGGAAGTCTCCTTATTAGGTCATTGATTTCACCCCATAATTGGAATATTTCTCACGCTAATTAACAACACTAGCGTAAGATTTATAGTATTTTACGTCAGTTCCAGCTTGTCCCTGCCGCCGGCTAGCAGCTTTATTTACTTTCTCATAAATTTCAAGGTACAGTTGTCTTTCTAAAGCAGAAGTTTTAATATCTTTTAAGTTCCAGAATATTGCAATATTTATGCAATATAATTATTTATGCAGTTCCTCTAATTGTTCCAGTTTCCAGTTTTTAACGGAGGCAGAAATTTAATAGTTTTAACATGTTTAAAGAGAATAAAGTTTGATAATGAATTTTAACTTTAAATAGGAGAAAGGTGCGTAAAGTCGGCAATAGTGTCCGTCTGTTTTAAATAGTCAGGGTTGTTGTTAAGGGGTTAGGAACATTGTGACTTATTTATTTGTGTAGTATTTTACTTGTAATTACATAGAGAGTTGCTGATAGTATCTGTGTTTGTTGAAAGCTGATTTTGGTGTAGCTGTTTAAAGAATTCTCTGTTTGTCTAATCTATACGAAATATTGTTAATTATTGATCGCTGCTTTAAGAGATTTATATCAGTCCATTCTTGTTCCTGTTGTTATTAATATTATGTCTGGTGAATAAAACTTGTTATACATTTGAAGCGACTTTGTGTTTACATTCAGAACATCAAACTAAGACTGATCTGATACTTAATTACAATACATATAAAAATACCATCGTTTTACACACACACATAAAAAGGAGACCGTTTGCCAACCTAGAAACTATATTTGTGTGATATGCAGTATGCAGTAGCGGTAGCAGTAGTAATTCTGAGCATTCATATTTCCTGTTTATTTCTTTTGGTTTGTTGTTGGTGTCTGTCTGGTCTGTTGGTTGGTTGGGTTTGGTTGGTTAGAAAGGTTCTCTCACCGGTTAGCGAAAACGTTACAGTATAAACGTAGTAATAATAACTTATCCTCCCTGAGTACCTCATATAGCAGTTGATTTATAGGTGATGTGCAAGCAAAATTTGTATTCAATCATTCAATGTATTCATTAGAATATCGTTCAAGACATGAATTTTTATGCATGTCACTGCGATTTTTCAACATATCTTTGGTGGCAGAAATGCAGTATTGTGAGTGACTTTGCAGATATAAAAACAACACAGATCTTTGATCATTATCTAACTTCTATGATTCTGGTTACCTTCTTCCATATCTTCATCCTGGTTATTAGCTCCCTTTTCATTGTCTGTGTCTCCATTTACTGGGATCATGTTGGCATCCTCTCCCCTCTCCTGGTCCTCCTCTGTAAATTAAAAAAAAGGGACATGATATGCATGTATATATATTAATATATATTAATAACAAATTAGGCCTAAAAAAAAGATATGTGTTTCCGGTAACATCATTTTGAAATTCTTTTTTTTTTGACATCGTAAATGAAATCCGGAAATTTCTCATGGTTTTTCCAAGTCTGGATCCGTAATTAGTTTCAAAAACCGGAAGTGTGCCATTTGCAATGTTTTTGAAGCACCTGCTGTGCAAATTTCTTGGATTTTAACCTATTTGGAATACCTTTTGACATTAATAAAATGTTTTACTGGCTTTCTATGCAAGAGGAAGCAAGAGAGAAAATACATTATGTCATCTATTAGAAGCCTTTGTCAAAAACAGGGTCGGTTGAAAAATTATTTTCTTGGCCTTATAAAGATTTTACCAAATTTTGTAGACCAGAAAACAATCTTTGATGCTGACAAGGTTGCTTATTTCTTGATATTTGTTTTAGTTAAACAACAGTCCATATTAGTTATGCAATTCACATGGAAAATCATTCTCTCTGGTTACAACAGATAGAAACAATCACTTTTTCTATGTGGAGTCTGACATTTTCTATTGTAAAGTCAAAATTTTACATGAACATTTGTGGTGTCTAGGAATTGAATTGCCTTCAAATAGCAAAATCATAAAGTGTCTTCATTCACCGTTAATATCGCTATTTGTCCGCCATTACTTGACATCACAAAGGTTTCCTAACAATACACCTTATCTCTAAACCCGGTTGCTTGAACTTTTGAAGTCGTACACAATCACTTTTCAGTTGTGGTGTCAGATATTCTGTTTTATGACAACAAAATTTTACAGGAACCTGTGTGATATCCAGTAATGGTGGACAAATAGCGATAAGGTGTATTTGAAAACACACTAGAAAATATCCAACAGCAACACCACAACGGAAATGTGATTGTTGTTTTACATTTAAAGTTCAACCAGTGCAGATTTTAAGGACAAGCAGAACAAATATCCAAATAAAAATGCAATGAGGATTATTTTTTTAATAAGGATAATCATGCCCAGGCCCAAGATAATTACAAAGCAAATATAAAAAGTAGTATTGTCTTAATATTGCCTTATCAGAAAGGTGTGGCAATAGCTTATATCAATTACTACTTATTTCAAATACACACCAGTTTTAAGATGGTTTTCCATCTCAACATCATGTTCAACATTTTCATTTGTAAGTGTTTTTCCGTCTTTCACATGGTTCATTGCGGTGTGATTTGAAGTGACCGTTTTGTTGCGATCTCGCCCTGGAGTTGACGGACTTTTTGGCGGAACGGTCACCTTCTGCTTGCTTATAACCCGCCCTATGTCTGCAAAATTATCCCCATTGAAGGGGAATCACAACAGGCATATTCTTTCAGTAAAATCATGAATGATATGCCGATATTGCGAATGAAAATAAACAAGATGGCGGTAGAAAGTGGGGCAACATGGGATAGCTATTTGTAATTTTCAATTTTGCCTGAACATAGTTGTTACCATTGTTACTGCTGACTTTTGCTGTCATTTTCTGTCTTCAGTGATAACTTTTTTTATGCATCACAACATAATAAGATAAAGGCGGGTGATTTGTCTTCGACAGTATTTCCGGCGCGTGGATTCGTTACTATTCGGTTATTTTCGTCATAATTGTTTTTATGGCATTTGCGCAAACTCGGCCCTATTTCCGGTACGATTAAAAAAAGTTGACTGCCAGCTGAGAAAGAAAGAATGTTATAAATTTTCAAATTTCTATCGACATTTGGGTATTTTAACGTTGTTACTATGGCTAACGAAGATAAAGATGACGGTAGTTTGTCACCAGACCACTGGATGAATAGTTTTGAAGAGGAATGTTTAGAGGAACTTGATTCTGAACCCAATATGGAGGATTGTCTGCGAACTCAACGAGAATTCGCACAACAAAAACTTTGGTTACAATTTCAAAATTCTGCGACTTCAGTGGCACAGCTTTATAAAGGTTAGCGAACGGCAAATTTCAATGCCCTCAAAGATAAAAAAAATTCTACTCGATTACGTAATTAAATTCTATAAATAATTCAAAGTCAGCAAAAAATATTATGAACCCATAAATAATAATAATATAAATAAATACTTTATTTTTAAATGGTAACATTAGTTTACAATCCTGTTCTATTTATAGTTTAATTTCTTTTGATATTAAACCAATAAAGGATTTAATTGAACATTTGTAACTTCAATGGATTGCAATACAATAATTCTATTGTTAATTATAAATTTAATATTCCTCAAACTGCAGAATAGAATATTTTTATTTCCCAAATTACATGGCCCAATAAAAAGCATAAAATTATTTGATAATAATAGCAATTCAATTAACTACAACTCAAAGTTATTTATTGATTCTACATGTACATGTAAGTGGGTATAGTGAAACATAATAAACAAAAGTATAATGTAATCTAACTGTGTAAAACAAAGTAACACAGAGTCACAGACATAATGCTAGCAGGTCAGTAATAATATATTTTTGCCGGATTATACATGTATCTCTTGATTCATGTGTAATCCACTGGTCAGACATGTACATGTATCTAGGGGTGCAAAATAGCTAAAACTGTTAAAAGAACAACGTTGAATGTGTCTGAAGAATAGTCTGACTGTAAATAAATGATTATGGTACTTAAAAAAACCTGTCAGACAATTAAGAAATGGTATAGTAGGTTCTAATTACTATATAAGTTCTTGGTCTAAATGCTATCAATCACTTAATAAAAAAATTGTTGCTGATATGAGGAGACAGATTTTCCAAAAAATATTGTTATGAAGATTTAGAATAAATATTGAACATGTTAAAAAACAAAACTTAAAAAAAAACATACATGAATGTGTTGCCTTCTAGTAAGATTGATGTGTTTCAACAGGTCTAATTACAACTATATTCAAATTAAATCCCATAATTGCACCTGTTCTGATATGAATGGGAGCAATTTAAGGATTTAATTTAATTAGATTGATCCAATTAAGTCTGTGTTTTCCAATGAAAGTATTGTGATGACTAAAGTTATCTTCATGTGTACATGACCAAAATGAGTTTGCCCCATTGTTGACTTTGTTGTCTATTGTTGTTTGATAAAATAAATCTTATCTTATCTCTGATTATTCTCTTAAGCATATTGTTTAGCCTACCATTTAATGAATCAAAACTAAGCATTTACTTTTTGAAAGATACTTTTAAGATAGCAACAAAGAAACCATCATTTTGTCATCTTGGAACACAAGATTCATCTTTAATAAGATTATCGGATATATATTTCCCTCACAATATTTAATTGATATGTGCATTTCTACTTACAGATCGAATTCAAGATCATTCTGTATGGATTCCATTTCAGAATGCTGCTTCTTCAGTTACTCATTTGTACAAAGGTGTGTATTTTATTGCCTTTAGCTAACTGTTACCTGAGAGTTATATGAAACAAGTTTCTTTTAATTTTAATGTTGTTGAAATAATTGACCTGTTTTCATGCATACATTCTTAATTAAGTTGTGTATGCATGTTTTTTATATCGATTAAAAAATTTATAACATAGTGACAAATAATATTCCATTCAGAGTTTGTTGCTGAAGTTAACTGGATTGTGACATTTATAAACAAACAACATGGAGCACATGTTTTATAATTTCAATGCTTTCCCATTTGTTAATTAAACTTTTTTTAACAGTTGTTGAATGATTTGTTGTATAAAATTTGTTCTTTAAGAATAGGTTAATGCTATTCACCTTCAGGTGCATGTTTGTTTACACTCTATCATCAGAGTTTTCCTGTGCACATTCTTAGTGCGGTTGCAAAATTCTTATGACATGTCTCTTTCATGTAGTTAAAGTCATTGCATACAGGAAAATAACAACAAAATACTGTCCGGGAAGACAGTAATACGATGGCAGTAAATTCATAAAGATTTTAACAATAAAAAGGATTTTTTTTATAAGAAAATATATATACACTTACTGTCTCAACAAAACCTCTTTTGTTAGATGAAGGGGGCATTAATGTTATCCCAAAACAGAGGACAATTTTTAATGAGTCTGTTACACACTTAAAGTTTTTGATTTGCTACATGTATTTGGAAGTTCTTTGGTACATGTTTTTTACACTGGGAATACTCCTATAAAATCAATATTAGTACGATGTAGTAACAGAAAAAAATTATCCAGAATACATTAAATACTGCCCTACATCGAACATCAAATACTTATTCACTGACATAATAAACTACATAAATTTGTTAAAAAGAAAGTAAGATATTTTTCTCAAGGTTAAACCATTCCCTTTCATTTCCAACTAATTAATTGCATACCTGATTTACATGTGTTTTTTTATTGTTTAACAGATAGTGTTGATTCATTAGAAACATGCGTAGATGTTGGAGTACAAAGGGGGAAACAACACAGAACTAAAGACATTATCTCATGGGTGAAAAAAAGAAGGCGACATATTCGCAGGGAAGACCTTATAGCATTCCTTTGCGGGAAGAATCCACCAAATCGCCATCGTACTAAACATAATCATAACAGAACATTAGAACGATCACATTCACCAAGAGTAAATAATGGGGAATCAATCCAGCAAACATCTGAACCAGACCTGCAAGCATTTAGAGAAGCTATTTCTCTACAAGGTAAACTATTCATTCATCTATATAGATGTGATAACAATAGGATAATTATACCCCCGCTTTTAATAAGGGGGGTATACTGTTTTACCTCTGTCTGTCCTTCCGTCAGTCCGTCCGTCCCATGAATATTTTTCGTCGCATTTTTCTCAGGAACTACAATACAAGGATTTCTGAAATTTGGTTTCAGGGTTCATATAAGTCAGCCATACCGTGTGATGCGTTTTCAGATTGATCTCTTGACAACTTCCTGTTTACCGAACACTTGCATATTTTTACACTATTAATATTATCTACTTGCGGCGGGGGTATCATCAGTGAGCAGCAGCTTGCAGTTTCACTTGTTATGGGTAGATTAACAAGTTTAAGAAGAAAAAAATCTTTGTATTTGTAGTTCATTATAATTCAGGAACATTATTATTACTTCAATTTCTATTGATACATCTCATATTTTCTCCCAAAATACAAGAATGGAATAATCTTGCAATGTCAACTCCTTATCTAAATTAAGATTATTTTTTTTTAAAGTGAACGCTCAGTGTAAGTAAAGTTAAAGTTTATCATCTGTGCTGTTTGCAGAAATCAGATATATTGTTAACTTGAGCTACACCAATTTTTTTCTTCCATATAAAAGTAAGATGTGGTATAATTGTAATTTAGGGATGTGTTAGGTGAGACAACTATCCACCAGACATCAAATGATGTAGATTGTAGCAACTACTGTTCATTATGTGGTCTTCAACAAGGCCACTACCCATACAGTATAGAAAACCATAAAAGGCAGAGTAATAACTAAAAATGTAGAACAATTAAAACAAAAGTAATCTATGGTGTAATATTTGTTTTAATCAATTAGGCCAAATAAATATATATGTGTGGTTCCAGTAACCTGACCGACCCTAGTTAAAACCTCCTGACCCTGTAACTTTTTATTTTATTTCTGAAAAATAAATTTTCAAACGATCAAATTTTGAGGATTGTGAATTAAAATAATTAAATTCATAGATTTCTGTCATCTGAATTTCCATCACAAGTGTCTGTTATGGCTAGAATGCACCAATTCATAACAGAATGCAACAAAATTAACTAAAAACGTATCCTGTCTGTTTATTTTACAACCAAACACATGAAAAATGGTGGACTTCCGGTTGGGGAGTGTATAATACCGGTATTACCGGAAATGATTTTGGTAAACATTTTTTTCCGGATTTTGACATTCAAAAATAAAAGATAAAAAAAAAAAATAAAAAAATTGCCAACCTACCGACCCTATTTTTTAAAAGTATGTAACTGGAACCACACATATATTTTTATTCCGCCTTATAAAAAAACAAATATGATAGATAGCATTCAATATAAAAAAGAAGATGTGGTATGTTGCCAATGAGGCGACTGTCCACAAAAGACCAAAATGACAAACGCTTATGTCCATTTATATGTTATTAGTGATAGTGCTCCCTTCAAGTAGGTCATCTATTGTTTCTCATAACTTTAAATTCTGCACTTTTGCCGATGCCTTCTATCCAATCAAAATTGGCTAATATTCTAAGTTTTCCTGTTGAAAGCTACAATTCTGAAAGAAGTGTTAAACACCAACAATCAATCCATTGGTAATTTCAATCTTACAGATTTACAATTTAGGTTATCAATAATGATTTTTGCTTCATATAAAAATGATGAGATGCATTGACCTGACCACACCATCTTTGCTTATCATTTCAAACTGATAAGTATAGATTATTTGGTTTTCTACACTTTGATATCGTAATATATCAGACGTGAGCCACAATGTGAACCTTTTTGGCGAGTGAGCGTAGGGAACAAGCAAAAAAGTTTCATATTGTGTTGAGTGGCTGATATTTTAAGATATACATAAGTAGAAAACCGGATTATCTGTTTATTGTTCTATTAATGGTCTTTTTTCCTCTCCCTAAGACAGTTTTATGCTTGACAAAGGAAGTTTGATAACGTCTCCTCTTGCGTTGTGATGTTGCTGATAATGCCTGGTCTTGTTTTGAAGTCTTGATACAAGAATTACTGAGTGACAGAGCAGGGAGATATAGGTGTAGGGAAGAACGATAATCAGTTTTATGAGACTAATGCCTCTAGTTAATATGATAGATTTAAGATTTTAACTAAATCACTATGGACAATGATATTTGATGTTTTGTTGTTTTGCTGTAAATATATCTACTTATAATTCTTTTAAATTTATACAAAGCCTTTAACATTTGTTGTATATAATTTCAGGTTTGAATGGTGCTATGTCAAACATCAGTGTTGGTTACAAAGGACATAACGGACCATCCAATTCTCAACCAATCGCGGGTAGAAATAATAGCTTAGAAGAACTTAATAAATTTATTTTGGATGAATTTGCAAGAAACTATGATTCAAGGAAAAGAACCTCTTCACCAGATCATGTAAAAATGGACTCTCCATCACGAAAGAAAAGTAGAAAGTTTTAAAAACATTTGATGAATTTGTATTTGTTTATATGCATAAATGTGCATAGAGAATGCTAAATTGTGAATGTCAAAACAAAATAAAAATATTTACAACAGAAATTACATTGGTCTTGAAACATTGATTTTTTGGTTTGAATTCTGTTGTTTTCACATAAATTTAAAAAAAAAATAGAATTACTGTTTATATTTCAAAGAAAGTTTCAATTTAGAAGAAAAGATATCCTCTTTTGATTTTATTTTGAGATTGGCTGTATTTCAAGTATAAGTTTACATCGAAATTAAAGAAGTTTGTGGATTTGTATTGAAAAATAACATTTTCACCAATCAGTAGAAAGCAATATTGGTTTAATCATATTACATATTTTCACAAAAATACCAACAATGTATTCCCATTTGGAAACTGCATGTTTGTCTCAAAACACAAAATTATTACTGCATTATTATTTTTTAACAAGGCAAAACCAGAATTAGACATTATCTCTGTTTTTCAACATCAAATATTCTAGAAAATAAACAAGTAATCTGGAAATTTTATACGACAGACTATTTATAATTTACAGTAAAACACATTAAACAATCACATCTGAGGTTAAACAAAAAGTCAAAATACAGTGACCGATAAAAGAAGAACAATTGTTCAGTGGTTGTTTTCAGAAATTATAATGCATATTTCATTTTTATTTATTTTCAAAATTTTTACAGTATTTCAATGTAAACGAGACAAACATGTATCCATTATTTTCAGAAGTTTTGTTATTGAATATAAACATTAATGATCTTAAGTATAGAGATGTTTTCTAAGGTATTTTGCCAGCTGTGATGATATGCTGATGTTGTTTTTCATTTTGTAAAAAGTATCATTTGTTACTGTGTGAAAAGCTTGTTGCTCAATGTATCAATCTGTTCATAAGAAATTGTAAGACAGATCTTTATCAGAATGTGTTCATTATTTTAACTGGTATATTACTAGTCTTTCTAATGAAATTGATATTTATGTCAAAATGAATTTTATATGTACAGGAATACAATTTATCAGTTGCTCTAACATTTTTGGTGTTTGTAGAATTACATCTGTCTCTATAGTAAAGTTTTAGTTTATAATTTTCTCATTTTCAGGCAGTTACTACATTTTTTTTTGTACACCAAAACAAGTATATTTTAAAGAAGCTTTAATTGAATAATCCTCACAGTGCTGACATTTTTTAAACCTAAGTTTTAGTACATTTGTGCTGGCAGCAGCCATTTTGATTGTTTGGGCATAGTAAAATACGGATCTTTTCTGGTCCGGAAACGATTTTTTTTCTGGAATTGAATAAAAAGATCTAGGGTCGAGGGGTTTGAGTCGGGGTCGGTCGGGAAACAGGAAACAGACCTATATTTTTTTTTGGCCTTACAATGTATTAGTTGTATAATAGCAGTGGCATACTCCTTTTAGTTTGATACCCATCCTTTACATTTATAAATGTTGTAGGCATAATATAGTGGATAATTATTATATCATTTAGAATTGTTATGTTTCGTTATTTTGTTCTTGCTTTTATCCTAATTGTTGAAAGTTCCTTTTTTTAAATCAACCTTAAGTGTAAAAGTCATTGTGAAGAAACAACAACTTTGAATTCATTAGGGGTCGAGAGAAAGTTAAAAGCAATGTACAATTTACTCTTTGTTTTTCAAACATCTGTCTTCGATTGCTAATCAAAAAAGATTTTATATATAAAACCCCAAAATTATGTTTCTTAGAAGAAACTTTTTAACCATGTAGACTGGTGCCAAAATAATTGAATGTCTGTACAATTTAGCCTGCCACTAGTCAATGTCATAAAAACCTATAGAATGTTATGCAAAACTTAATAGAAGATGATAAGTTGGCTAATTTACTATTACATTTGACATTAAGAATACAATTTAACTTTTGATTTTAATGTGGTCAGTTCAAATCTTTCTATTCCTGTTACAAATTTGCAGTCTGCTTTGTTTCATGAAATTCTATATAAGCCTTCACTGCTCCATTCACTGCCTTATAGTATCAGAGGATACGTTAATCATGTTTTGGAATGAAAGGGCATATTCCATTACATTATTTCTTGAATTAGGATGAAATTTCACACTTTCTTTGCATCAGAAATTTCAACAAAATATTTTTGTTACACTCAACAATGTCTAAAATGTTAAGAATTTTGTTTTTAGGGCAAATTCTATTATTTATAAACTGGTCATTTTCCATATTTGTTTACAGCATTAATAGATGTACATAAATCATATCATATAAATTGAAATGTTTTGCAAATATAATTTGTTCATTAACATATATTAAGATCTTATTTAATTCCTAACTAAAGAAACCAAGAATTTGAGTTTTATATTAACTGAAGGTAAAGCTGGCAGTATTCCTAAATTAATATTAAATTTTCATGTGTTGAAATTTTATCCAACAAAATATACTTGCAAACATTTCATTTTATATTTTGACATACTTCAATTGTCGTCTGTTTATAATCATGTTTTCACAAGTGATGCCCTTCTTGATAGTATAATTTTAAGTTGTACTTAAATGTGGTTATGATTAGTGGCACCTGGTAGATTAGAGACTATATCATGACCTCTTGGCAAATTGTGTTTCTGTTGTATGAGATGGTGGCATATTTATATTGTGCATATAATATAATCATTAAAATGTATGTATGTATTATAGTTTTTTGAATTTTGTAAAAGAATTTATAGTAGACTGTCTGGTACACATGTTTGTGCATGTTATTCATATTCTGATTAACATAAAAGAAGATATTATTTATAAAGTAGATAGAAATTCATCCCTTGAACTTATAAAGACTTCAAAATTGATAATCTTAAAATCTGTATTGGAAAAACCAATAGTCTATGAACCATCAACTTTCTCATATTTCTTTCTATCTTTTTATTCTGAAGATTTTTCCCCCTTTAAGTACTTATATTATCTGTTTATAAGACAATTCACTTTATTTTCACACCCATTATTTATAGATTTGATCAAGGTAGAATATAATATAAAATTCTGCCCAGGAGTAAAAGTGTCTCAGAAATGCTCATGACATGGTTTAAAGTCTATTATTATAAGTAGAATGATCATGATTTAAGCAAATTATATCAGTGCCTCAAGGAAACCAGTTCAATATAAACAAAACTTGTATAAAGTAGACAAAAGTATTTAAAATGTCTAAAATATTTATTTTGGACAAGAGGAATGTATGTAACATGTATTTGTGTGTATGTATGTGTGTGTGTATGCTGCACACACTGTGTATAAGTTGTCAACTGCAATTTATAGAATGATGTATAGAATAAATGAGAAAACATATTTTCCTGCTTTTATGATTTATAACTAAATATCCCTTACTACTGATGTCAGGGAAACACATGAGGCATTTGTATCAAAACTAAAAAGACTTGATTCCTGACAGTTTCATTAGCCTAATGATTAGGGGCATCATTGATATTAATTACTAAAAGATGTGAATAAATGAAACTGTTTGACTGTACTTTAAAAGGTTGTCTTTTTATGACCCTGCCATAGCAGAGAGGACATTTAATTTTTATACGACCGCAAATTTTGAAAAAAATTTCGTCGTATATTGCTATCACGTTGGCGTCGTCGTCGTCGTCGTCGTCGTCGTCCGAATACTTTTAGTTTTCGCACTCTAACTTTAGTAAAAGTGAATAGAAATCTATGAAATTTAAACACAAGGTTAATGACCATAAAAGGAAGGCTGGTATTGATTTTGGGAGTTTTGGTCCCAATATTTTAGGAATTAGGGGCCAAAAAGGGCCCAAATAAGCATTTTCTTGGTTTTCGCACTATAACTTTAGTTTAAGTTAATAGAAATCTATGAAATTTTGACCCAAGGTTTATGACCACAAAAGAAAGGTTGGGATTGATTTTGGGAGTTTTGGTTTCAACAGTTTAGGAATTAGGGGCCATAAAAGGGTCCAAATAAGCATTATTCTTGGTTTTCGCACAATAACTTTAGTTAAAGTAAATAGAAATCAATGAAATTTAAACACAATGTTTATGACCACAAAAGGAAGGTTGGTATTGATTTTGGGAGTTTCGGTCCCAACAGTTTAGGAATTAGGGGCCAAAAAGGGACCCAAATAAGCATTTTTCTTGGTTTTCGCACCATAGCGTTAGTATAAGTAAATAGAAATCTATGAAATTTAAACACAAGGTTTATGACTATAAAAGGAAGGTTGGTATTGATTTTGGGAGTTTTGGTCCCAACAGTTAAGGAAAAAGGGGCCCAAAGGGTCCAAAATTAAACTTTGTTTTGATTTCATCAAAATTGAATAATTGGGGTTCTTTAATATGCCGAATCTAACTGTGTATGTAGATTCTTAATTTTTGGTCCCGTTTTCAAATTGGTCTACATTAAGGTCCAAAGGGTCCAAAATTAAACTTAGTTTGATTTTAACAAAAATTGAAACCTTGGGGTTCTTTGATATGCTGAATCTAAAAATGTACTTAGATTTTTGATTATTGGCCCAGTTTTCAAGTTGGCCCAAATCGAGGTCCAAAATTAAACATTGTTTGATTTCATCAAAAATTGAATAATATGGGTTCTTTGATATGCCAAATCTAACTGTGTATGTAGATTCTTAATTTTTGGTCCAGTTTTAAAATTGGTCTAAATTAAAGTGCAAAGGGTCCAAAATTAAACTAAGTTTGATTTTAACAAAAATCAAATTCTTGGGCCTCTTTGATATGCTGAATCTAAACATGTACTTAGATTTTTGATTATGGGCCCAGTTTTCAAGTTGGTCCAAATCAGGATCTAAAATTATTATATTAAGTATTGTGCAATAGCAAGTCTTTTCAATTGCACAGTATTGTGCAATGGCAAGAAATATCTAATTTCACAATATTGTGAAATAGCAAATTTTTTTTTAATTAAGAGTTATCTTTCTTTGTCCAGTAAAGTAAGCAAGAAATATCTGCAAGAATTTTTTTTAATTGGAGTTATCTTTCTTTGTCCAGAATCAACTTAAATCTTTGTTATATACAATATACAATGTATATTCACTTTTTACTACCAACTGATAAATTTTAATTATCTTTACCATTCAGTGATAACAAGCAGTTTTTTTACATCTTAATATTTTATGATGTATTTAAATGAGTAGTAATTGTTGCAAACTCCATTAGAATATTTTAATTGAAATTAGTTTTGGAATAAGGGAAAGGGGGATGTGATTAAAAAATTGGGTTCAATTTTTCTCATTTGAAATTTCATAAATAAAAGAAAATTTCTTCAAACATTTTTTTGAGAGGATTAATATTCAACAGCATAGTGAATTGCTCTAAGAGAAAACAAAAATTTTAAGTTCATTTGAATACATTCATTCTGTGTCAGAAACCTATGCTGTGTCAACTATTTAATCACAATCCAAATTTAGAGCGGAATCCAGCTTGAATGTTGTGTCTATACTTGCCCCAACTGTTCAGGGTTCAACCTCTGCGGTCGTATAAAGCTACGCCCTGCGGAGCATCTGGTTACCTTTGTCTTTCTGTATGTAAATATGTCCGTATGTCCCAAAGTTGGTTTCCATTCTCTAACTTTAGTTTGCTAAAAACAAATGTTATGAAACTTATACGAAATGCTTATTACCACATAACAGAGATCCAGTTTGACTTTTGGTGGCATCACTTAAACTGTTTAAGAGTAGTACCCCTTTACAAATAGAATAAACTGTTATCACAGATATGTCTCGTTTTTTGTAATTTCGATAATGCAAATGTTGAAATTTAAAATAGCAACACTTTTTAAAACATGTAAGTTTAGCAAATATTCAAAGTCAATGAACCATGACTGAAGGAACATGGCTAAACAACGTCCTTCGAAATGAGATGTGCCAATACAACTTCATACCGAATACCATTGACTTATCATAAGTAGTTCTCTTTAAACAACCTAAACACACAAACTAATACTGTAAATTCAGAAATTATTGCGAGGTTTTTATTATTGCGAATAATGCAACTGAGTTGTAAACGCAATAATTAAAACTCGCATTTTGTAATATTTTAATTGACTTAAGCATGACTTTTCTCAAAATCGTAAAAATTAAAATCGCATTCAAGTGTAGAATGACAAAATCGCAATAATAAATGCACGCAATAATTTCTGAATTTACAGTACATGTAAAGTAAGCAAAATTTCACACAAACTAATACATGTAAACTAAGCAAAATTTCAAAGTCAATAAACCATATTTGAGGGGAAGGTTAAAAAAAAAATCCATGGTAATGAGATGTGCCAATGTTGATACAACTGCATACCAAGTATCATTGACATACAACTACTGGTTCACCATAAACTGACCTAATCACAAACTAATACATGAACACTAAGCTAAAGTTTCAAAGTCCATAGACCATGACTGAGGGGGCGGGCCAAATAATCTCCATGGAAATAAGGTATGCCAATGCTTAGACAAATGCATACCAATTCTCATTAACCTACGACTAGTGGTTCCCCATAAACAGACCTAGTCACAAACTAATACATGAAAACTAAGCAAAAGTTTCAAAGTCAATAGACCATGACTGAGGGGGCGGGCCAAATAATCTCCATGGAAATGAGGTATGCCAATGTTTATACAACAGCATACCAATTAGTGACCAACGACCAGTGGTTCATCATGAACTGACCTAATCACAAATTCATACATTTAAACTAAGCAAACATTTCAAAGTCAATAGACCATGAATGAAGAGGTGGGCCAAATAATCTCCATGGAAATGAGATATGCTGATGCTTAAACAACTGCATAACAATTATCATTACTTTACTACTAGTGGTTCCCCATAAACTGACCTAATAACAAACTAATACATGAAAACTAAGCAAAAGTTTTTAAAGTCAATAGACCATTACTGAGGTCAAATAATCTCCATGGTAATGAGATGTGCCAATACTTATACAATTGCATAAGAAATATCTTTGACTTACCAATAGTGGTTCACCATAAACTAGACCTCATCACAAACTTATACATTGTTGACGCCGCCTAGGCTGGAAACAGCACACCTATGTCTCGCTTTTTGACTCCGTCAAGGAGACAAAGATTGCTAACTTTTGTTTCCGTTCTCTAACTTCAATTCACTCAAGCAAATTTATACACAATGCTTAATACCACAAAACACAGATCAAGATGGACTTTTGGTGATATCACTTGTACTGTTCTAGAGTTATGCACATTTACAAATGTGTTTCTGTTCTCTAACTTAAGTTTGCCTCATCCAAATGTTATGAAACTTGTACACACTACTTGTTATCTTTAAACTCAAATCATGTACAAAGGACAAGGTTCACTTATGGCACAAAATGGCCTAAAATATCAACTTTATCATAAAACACCAAAAAGCTCTCAATTTGGTTTTAAGAAAAGTCTGAATGCTAAATATATCATTTTTTTTCATAAGTGTACAAAGTATTCTCCAAAGTATGCTTATTTTGGACATTTCGTCAAAATATGATAATTTTGTTCATTTTTCAGACCTAAAAGCTTCAGAAACATATTGGCCGCCACCTACGATCCAAAATGTGTTGTAACCAAAAGATTCCAATTTTGATATAGATTTCACCATATAAAAACCTTTTGGAATGTAGATGGCGGCCAAGGTTAATTATGCCAAAAACCAGTGGCGTAGCTTCCATTGAGGCAATGAGGCAACTGCCTCACTATTTTTTTTTGGCAAAAAAAAAAAAAAATGAAATATTTTCATGTACTTAACACTTAGTTTTATTTCAAATAAGAAAATACTAGATCATCGTCTTTTTCTGTGAAACTTTCTTACGGAAACATACATTGTCACCCGTCATTGGTATTATAAATTTGTAAAAAGTTGTTGACGATCCAAAATTGGAAATCATGGACAAATATCTTATTAAAAAAAGAAAGTCAGTCACTGCAGAATCCATGGATAATATGGATCCAGGGAAATTAATATATAATAGTTCTTTAGTATCATGACAGCATTATATCCGATTTATTGTGTATAGATCTTTAAATTGTGTATGACACAGGCGCGGATTCAGATGGAAGTAAAAATGGGGGAGGGTCAGACCCGGCATACACCTCCTAAACATGCACTTTTCTCTTTTTTTAGTATATACTTGTCATTGTTTCGCCCCCTAGTATTTAAACCTGGATCCACCCCTGTGACATACTGATGTGTGCTCCCAATAAAAAAAAGGGAATGTCCGCGGTCGGAGACATATCGGTAGAAATATTTACACCCCCTTTTTGTTTTTAAAGTCTGTAACTACATCTACAAATAACATAAGCTTTGTAGGGCTATTTTAAACCGACACACAAACATGAGACAAATATACAAACAGTACAATATTAAAAATTAATAACATGTATGTCTGTCTGTCCGTCCTTTATAAAACTTTGATAGGCAATATTTCATTTTCTTACAGAAAGACGGTCGTATCAGACGTTCATGATGAGCAACAAAAAAACTGTCAACGATTAACTTGCATGAACTTATTTTACAATCTGACTTTTTTTTTGCAGTTATATCCAAAACCCATGAAGAAGCTTCATGTAGCGACTCTCAAGATTCTGAAACAAACCCAAATACAAAAACACAAACACAAACACAGTCTCTTGATCCAGTTGGTTTTATAGGATACACTTAAAAGTACAATTCTTGGTTCAAAATGGACACCAGAAAAAGGAAAATTTCATTTCCTCTTACACACGGTAGAAGATATAATGAAGCCTGGGAAGATAAATTCAATTGGCTAAGGTAATTCTCCTTCTACAGATTCTGCTTTCTGTGCTTCCTGCATAGCGTTTGGTGAATGTAAGTCTTCTGGTGGCTATTCAGACAAATTTTCCTCGTCTGGAATGAAAGTCTGGAAAAATGCTGTCGGGGCTAAAAGAGGAACTTTTTTGATACATCAAGAATCTAGTGGCCACAAGGACGCTTTGCTCAAATCGTCGAACTTTCTACAAATCATTGAGGGAGGGGAAAAAAACATCAAGTGTAGTATTTCTAAGGCTTACGAAGATAATATTAAGAAAAATCAACAGATAATTCTCAATATTATCGACTTTATCGTAGTCATGGGTCAACGTAACATACCACTTCGAGGTCATAATTGGGATAAAGACGCTAAACGTGAAGATGGGAATTTTGATTTTTTTGTCCATTGGAAAGCCGAAGACAAACCCGTCCTCAAAAAACATTTAGCTACAGCAGCATACAATGCAAAATATTTGAGTCCCGACATTCAGAATGAAGTTATTGCAATCGCTGGAGATGAGGTGTTAAAAGTCATTCTGTCAAGAGCTAGATGTGCCAAGTGGTTTTCTATTATGGCAGATGAATGTACAGACGTGGCAAACCTAGAGCAAATGGCAGTCTGTATTAGATTTGTTGATGTGAAAAGTATTGGGAATGAAGATTTCATTGAATTTGTCCCTCTAGATAAGGTAGATGCAGCATCCATATCAACAGCCTTGCTTAAGATAATGGAGGATTGTAAATTAGATTTGCGAAATTTACGGGGTCAGGGATATGACGGAGCAAGAGTGATGTCTGGGTTAAAATCTGGTGTAAGTGCCCGAATAAAAGAACTACAACCCCGTGCAGAATACCATCATTGTAGAGCACATGCCTTAAATTTGGTTATTTCGTCATCATGTAGAAGTGTTGATATGATAAGAACCGTATTTGATGATGTTAATCAATTAACGTGGTTCCTTGGTGGCAGTCCAAAGAGAACAGCAATTCTTAAGCGACACCTGCCCGATGCAAAACAAGTTGATTATTTAGTAGGGGATACCGATGACGAGAAAGTTGAGAGTAACATCAATATTGCAAATGCCTTTTCCAAGAGTTTGCTTCCGAAATTGTGTGAAACAAGATGGTCTGCTAGAGTTGACACACTGTCCGTTATTTTGGCTAAATACAAGGCAGTTCTTGCATTTCTTGAAGATGTAAGAAAGGAGAGTACGGCAACCGAAGCTCGCACAAAAGCCACTGCATTTATACATATGATGGAGAAGAGCACTTTTGTTGTTGCAATAGTAATTGCCCATCATATTTTAAGTTATACAAAGCCCTTAAGTCTTGCATTGCAGAATGCAAAATGTGATGTGTTCAAGGCCTTCACAGATGCTCAGACATGTAAAAAGGTAGTTGCTGCTCAAAGGTCGGACGAAGTGTTCAACAGATGTATATGGATGAAAGCAGCTGCGATCGCCGAGGGCATAGACATCGAGCACGGTAAACCAAGAACAGTTGGGCGAATGTTACCAAGCCTCTCAGTTCCATTTTATTGAACAAGTAAATGAAAATAACTTTTTATAAACTGCATCCTAATAATGTGTGAAAACCAAGAATAATGCTTATTTGGGCCCTTTTTTGGCCCCTTATTCCTAAAATGTTGGGCCCAAAACTCCCAAAATCAATCCCAACCTTCCTTTTGTGGTCATAAACCTTGTTTTAAAATTTCATAGATTTCTATTCACTTTTACTAAAGTAAGAGTGTGAAAACTAAAAGTATTCGGACGACGACGACGCAGACGACGACGCCAACGTGATAGCAATATACAACGAAAAAAATTTCAAATTCTGCGGTCGTATAAAAATCAACAGGATAGGTAAAGGGGAAAAAAATTAAGAATAAAAAAAAAAAAAAAAAAAATGATAGAAGCTATCAAACCAGAAGTACTTAAAAAGAAAAACCAAATTATGCTAAGATCAAATTTTCCTTAGGGAGTTGGTTTGAGAAGATGTGGTATTACTGCCAATGACACAACTGCTTGGTAAGTTCTTCTGACCTTGACCTCATGTTCATGGTTCATAAAAAATGTGTTGTTTTTCATGGTTTAATCTGTTTCTTAGATACTATAACCAAAAGGTCAACTTGGTGAATAAAATGATTTGTAATACATGTATGTACAGGTCTGTCTGGCAGGGTTTATTTGACCTTGACCTTATTGTATCTATTACTCGTAATGATAAGTTCAAGGGATTCTTTAAGTAAAACTGTTCATTAACAATATTCAACATCAATCATGGTGAGAAAAAGCTGATGCGACATTTCAGTGTGTGCAATTTTGTGTCCTTATGATTCACACCTTCAAATCTTTCAAGGCAAATATTTCACTTGCTGGTGTCCTTGAACTTCAAGTAGAGTACAGAATGGACACAGGATCTATATTTCACTCATATTGAATTAGATGTATTGAATAATAAGACTTTTGTGTTTTTTCCCCATTGTCCATATCCATGACCTCATTTTTGTCAAGCCTGCGATTTTTGTTGCAGAAAACTCAACATAGGGATAGTGATCAGGTGGCAGTGCCATTAGCTAACTTCTTAAAAGCTTTATATTTTAAAAGGTAAAAGACCTGGATGCTTCATACTTTGTATAAAGATGCCTTGTGTTACAAGTTTCAGTCAGTCACATGTCCATTGTCCTTAACCTCATTTTCATGTTGTACATGTTCAACTGGCAGGTGTCATCTTACCTTGACCTTATTTTCATGGTTCAGTAGTTATAGTTCAGTTTTTTGTGTTTTGGTCTGTGTTTCTAATACTGTATGTTATAGGTCTACTACATTTTGTGTATGAACTGATTGTAAGGTGTACATGTCTACCTGGAAGGTGTCATCTGACCTTGAGCTCATGTTAATGGTTCAGTGGTCAAAGTTAAGTTTTTGAGTTTGTTTTTTTCCCATATATTATATGCAATAGGTCAACTATATTTGGTGTATAGAAATATTTTATGATATACATCAATCTTTCAGTTTGTATTCGACATTGACCTCATTTTCATGGTTCATTGCTCAGTGTAAAGTTTTGTGTTTTGGTCTGTTTTTCTTATACATTAGTAATAGGTCAACAATGTTTGTTGTATGTAAGCATTGTCAGCTGTTCATGCCACTACAGGTTTCTATAATATGAATTCCTAATCAGCATTACAAGAGCAAAAATTTCAATGTCAAATCCAGTCAACAATTTTCAAATATTAAATGAAAACGAATAATATCAAAAACTTCAAAAAACATCACATAATATTTGGCCAAATCCAATTTTGTTTATAAAACATGAAGCAAAGACAAATATATTGAATATTAACTTTATTGAAAAATAAATACAGTGTTGCTAACAATGCATTCAAAACACACTGTAATGTAAGAAAATACTAAAAATATTTACATGGTTTAACAGACAAGCAGTACTTGTCTAAAATATTAAACAAACCTTGAACATAAACATCTGAACATAGTCAATGTACTGGTTAACAAATTTGGTTAAAGACATGATTCAATATTGATGACATTTTCAATAAAAAAGTTAATACCGTTAGCATTTATAAATATTTTTTTTGAAATGCCATTCATCAAAAAGATACTTTAATAGAATCTTGTGTATAATGTTTGTTCCTCAAATTAACCATATTAAGTTGTAAACTATTAATTTAATTAATATTGAAAATATAATAGGGAAACAATTTAGTTCAAAATTAATTAATGAACAAAATTCAAATATAAAATTATCATAAAAGTTTTCAAAGGATCAACAGAATAATTCAAGAGGTATAACTTCTTTGCCAAAAACTCATAAGCAGAAAATAACTACAAGAAAACAGTGAGTTATGTTTAAAAAGTTTAACCAGCCTAAGAAACTCTCAAATGTAAGGATTAGAATGTTAAAGCATCACCTTCTCCCAGGTTCAAGCCTTTTAAACCCATAATTACAATCTTATTGTAAAAGTGAAAATCAACATGTACAAAGCAAAATAAAAACTTGTATTTAAAAGTTAAAACATTAACTAATAAACAAATAACTTCCTCTCAAATGTGCAATGTGTTTTCGTGTAAAATATAATTGTTTATGTTGATATATTTCATATTTGATAGCATTACATATGATTAATTACTGCTTTATACATATCACTTTTATGTTAAAAGACATTTGACCTCATTCAATAGAGACATTTATTTAAGCAAAGTTCTATCAAAATATGTTTAGTATGAATGCAAACATTTATTTATTGCTGTATGTCTTTGATAAACACTTCACAATTTTCAAGACTCTAAATTTTTGTCGTCATTTTATTTTGACACAATGCATATTTATTTTTCCATTGGGTTTTTTAACAAGCAATTGTCAGAGAAGATATATGTTATTTCCACACTCGTCAATTCTGATATTCTCTAGAACTAAGAAATATCTAAGTTATTTGATTTACTTGATTTTTTAAGCATTTTTACTGGAATTTTAGATGAAATTTTGGTGCAATGATATTATCTAAATACAGATTTCACATATGAACAACTCAAGTTTTGTCAGGTTAAAATAAACACATGAAAACAGGTAATTCTGTGCAAATGCAATTTCTGACAACTAAATTTTTTTTTGCAAATATAAGTTGCTTATATCAGAATGTTGAGAAACAGATATACATTGATGACAAAAGTGATGAACGACAAACTAGAAAACACACAATATACACTACACCTCCACCAACACACTGTTCCTACACCTAATTCTCATGAATAATAAGTAAACTAACAACCAATTATAATAACCATCCTATCTACACACTACACACATATACAATTATAAGTAAAGTCTATTCAAATCATGCTAATATGTTTAAACCCTAAAAAAATCTTAAAAATTGTGAAGTGTTTAATATATTTCTGTAGCCAAAGATATTTAACAAAACATTTATATCTACATGGACTTTGTTATACATGTATTCAAAATACTACATTCTTTTCCCTTCCTCCACATACCAAAATAAGTAAAAATGACAATGAAAATATAAGAATATGCGTGAATTGTTACCAAATTTTATAACCTGTCTCATTTATATCTTGTGTGTGAAACAGCGATTTTAAGTCCAGTTTTTTTGCATATAATGTAAATGTCAACTATTTTTAATCTAATTAAAATTTAATTTCCGCACTCACTCATTTTTTAAGCTTGGTCACTATGTAAGTGACCAAACACAAAAAATGAGCAAGTGTGGAGGTTTTATTTTAATTACACAGACTTTTTTAGCACTAAAATATTGCGCAGAGCGACAATTCCTACATGACAAACCAGCAAAACAACAACAACTAAGAGACATATCTTATATTGGCACAATAAAAACAAGGGACTTCACACACCAGAATATTTGCTACATCAGCTCTACGCTAAGGCTATTCTAGTTCTATCTTTAACATTTAGTTGGTTTTTTTTAAAACATTTTACTAATTGAAAATGGAAGATTTCTCTCCATTGTTCATTTACACTTGAAAACATCTAACAATGCCCACTTTTCCATCCTAGTATATTTAACATATCAATGTAACACAAATTAAACATACCTTTCACTTCAATATAAAACTCTCAATAGTAAATTAAGCATACAGGTACCCAGTATTTTTTTTTTAAGTCTTACTAAATTTCAATGATATATCCTATGTTGGGAAAGCCTTGAATTTTATGATTTTTGTCTTCATGTCAAAAGTCATTTACCTTGTAAATTTCTATACAGTTCTCCTCTTTACAAATATATCAGGGGAAACCAAAAGAAGATAAATATAATAGTATCTGTCCTTGAGAGAACACAACCATAGCAATAAAAAAAAAACAATTAGACCAATTGGTCTCTCTGGACATATTTTCTGAAGGAGGGTATTCTCTTAGAACAGGTTTTATCATAGATTTCGTTCACTCATAAAAAATAATATCCTTTCATTTATATGGAGTTAAATGTAGTTGCCAATAAGACAGTAAGCTCTATTTCAAATATATACATTTATAGTCATATAACACAAAAAATAACAAAAGAAATTTATTACAACATTTATAAAATACACATAACATGAATATAAAAAAAAATAAACATCTGTTATAATGAGCTATGTAAATTATGGTTTTCTAGCATGATCTTTAACAAGAATTTAAATGTTACAACTCATTGATTTTCAACTAATAAATTCTCATTTCATAAATTGTTGACTAAATGATATTGTTTTCCAAATTCAGCAATAACTGAGGAGAACATGGTTCATTTCTCATTTTTCCTCTCTGTAAAAAGTGGAATCACAAAGACAAAACATACAATAAATGAAAAGATCAATCAATAAATGATAATGTAAATAGCATTGTATGTTAGACATACTGATTAAATGATCTAAATATCTAGATTATGAGTATTGCTTAATGATTTGAATATAGCACTTTTTAGTCTGGAGACATTCATATCCTGGTCATATTATATTGCCTTACTGTTGTCCAATTGGTATGAATATATCAAAATTATATGAAGAATTATCAATTACCATCTCAAGTATTTGGATAGTAATGTTTTCAAAAATATTGAATACTGAATAACTGAAAATTGAATACATTGCCATTTGATACATATCATAACCTATTCTGATAACATAAACAATATTGTCTACAATAGGACTTTACTACAATCATTTTAAAATAGTAGAACTTTCTGCACATAATGACAATAACATGAAATAACATGATGCTGAGATCACTTATTCTATCATAAGTATGTAATGTTGCATAAATATGGAATACAGCAATTTAAAAAAAACTCACTTAATATTAAAACAACAACAACAAAATACAAACTTAAAAAGGTTTGAGCAGATTCATAGAAAAATTATGAGTGGTTTTAAAGTTAGACCTGAATGCATTGTTTCCAAAGAAAAGTCAAACACAATATTCAAAAGAGGAAAGTAAAAAATTTGAAAAACCAAACTGATTATATACTTTTTCTTATAGGGTTCCTAATTTTAAGACTTGTCAAATCAAAATATCGATCCCTGAATTTTTCAATTTAAAACTTTTTTTTTAAAATACTCCTTTTCAATAGAATTTCTTAAAAAAACTTAAAAATCAGCACTATTTAGAAAATAAAAAATCAGCACTTATTAGAAAATGTACATACTCAGCCATTTACAGCATCATATAAATAGCAGCTGTACAGACAGTCAAAAACATTGTATGTTTTTTTTTTAAATTTCTATATAAAGAGAGATAAACTTTTTAGCACTATTTTGTGAATATGAGTATATTGCATAATATTTATAAAAAGTTACAACATAATTCACTACATTAATAACACTTAAAACTGGAATTATTGTAAAATGCACAACAATGAAAAAATATGGTTTAACTTGTTACAAATCAATCATTCATTGTCAAATGTCAAAGCATTTTGAAATGCAACAAGCAATAGTTTTTCAATACAAAAATATCACTGTTTACAAATGTTCCAAGAATTCTCCTCAAAATAACATTGGACTGATCCAACATTAATGAAATGGTAAAGTCAATTTCGTAAGTTAGGGTGTTTACTGCTCAGATTCTTCTTCCTCTTCCTCAATCTCAGCGTAGCATTCTTCTGCTAAAGCAAAGTATTTATTTGCCAGTCTCCCCTTCATTGAAGCCATGGCTGCCTCAGCTGCTTCATTATATAAATCACCTATAAAAGAGAAAGATGCTAAGAATTTTAAACATTCAAATATTGATAAAAAAAAACTTTTTTTAATACATCCAAATGCAATGAATTTCCAAATACCTCAATGTCAATTGAACTTCTCCTTTATTAGCATGATGGTACAGCTAAAATTTCGAACATGTATTTAAGTGTCACATTTTTGAACTAACAGTGGAGCATCTAAGTAAAGGTAAAGGAGATGAAAATACAATGCAATATTATATACCCATCTAAGGTAATATAACTCTCTATCCCTATTTTACAAAATTTCCTTTGATCTTATTGACTGATAATATTTTTTCTCGGCACAGGTGAGTGATATGAAAAAAAATCATTGCTAGAAACAAAGGGTGCACATGCCTTTGACATTGTAAAAGTCTGCAAGGATACTAAAATATTTTGTATTTTGTTTGATACAAAATGTCTCTGTAACTTACCAGCAGTACTAGGGTCTTTCTTTAGACCATGACCTCCATATCTGTACAGCTCTGCCTGTTTGGCCTGTATCTGATACAGAGGATCATTAATGGTACTATCATACTCTCCACCTTCATCATGGTTGTCAGTTTTCACTGCCAAATCATAATAATGGATGGCATCCTCCCAAGATATGCTTCTGCAATTAAATTAAATAATAATAACATCAAATTACAGTTAACTCTCGTTGCCTCGAACTCGGATGACTCAAAATTTCGGATGAGTCGAAGTTTTCACGTGGTCCCGAACTTTGCTCCGTATAAATGTATGTAATTTGACTCCTGATGAGTCGAAATTGGATGAGTCGAAATTTCGGTTGAGTCGAACTAAATTTACGATCCCAAGGTTAATATAAGCATTCAAAGTTCATTATTTATCTTCAACTAATACACATATGTCAAAACATGCATTTAAATGGATTGAAGAGTTAATCTGACAATACACGTGTAATTAAATTTCCAGTCACTGACCATTGTATTGATTTATGACATGTTATTTCCACGAGTGTTTACCTAAGATTATCTTTTAAAGATTTTTTAAATGTTCACAAGAATGTTTACAAAACAATTAATTGTGATTTACACTAATGAGCTTGGGTGTGTATAAAGTAAGGATTATGACTTCCGTTGATGATCACCTCAAAAATACTCAATCAGCGTCTTTAATCTTGTTGTACTTTCTTTCGAAAAGAAAGAGTGCGATAAAACATAATGAAAGACCATCACATACAAATACATCGATCTGATATCAGAATATCAATCCCCTTCCCATATTCACCCGGATTTATTTTAGCTTTACCAAGCCAAGCAAGAGTTGTGTCCCTTGTTCTGTCAAACTTCCAGTTTTCGTTTGAGTGGAACTACATGTATCTCGAAATATTTCTCTGATCCGGCTGACTTAGAGATAAAGAGAGTCGACTGTATCTTACTTTGGAAATTGTTTCATTAAAGTTGCTTGCAACCATCATGACAGGATAGGGTAAGGATTGCTATAATTATTCATTTGGAATTGAAGATTTAACAATTAAACAATGCAATATTGTAATTGAGTTATCTCCCTTTGTCCATATTATTGGTGTTATACATGTACCAACATATCATAGTAAGTCACATGTTGTAAGTGTAATTTCAAATAAAACAGTTTTCTTGGTAAGTAGGTAAAGCACATTCACTACATTGAGTGTATATCTGAGTATAGATAATTGATAAATTGTTTGGAGAGCATCAATTGTCATTGCTTTTTCAAAAGTAACCCCTTGTCACAGACACATATCTCTGTAAGCATCTCTAATATACCTCAATATAAATCATTAACAATTTTGAGAAATGACATTCAAATGCAAACTTTTGTTATATTTTGAGTCCCCTGGGTTGTCTTTCCTACTGAAAGTTATCAACAAAAAGTGGTGTAAAACACTTATTTCTGTTAAGGAATTGATTTATACCAGGCCTTACAAGAAGGTCAATCGTAAGTATTTCGTAATCTAACAGAGAAATTGATATGTTGAGATACTAAATACAAAAATTATCAGTTTATGAGGTTATCATTACCAAAGTGCCTTTACATTAAGGGTTAAGATGCTCTTTTTCAATTTATGTAGTATACTGGTACATGTATAATACCTGTTGGTATTTAGTCCTTCTCCAGTTTCAAAGGCTTTAGCCATGTATAACATAGCTCCTCTATCTCCTGCTTCAGCAGCCTGTATCATATACTGTAGGCCTTGTTCTCTATTCTCTTCTGTTTGCTAAATAAAGAAACAAAAAAATACTGTGGATTCATTATTATTCATTGGATACCAATTTTCGTGGGTTTCCTAGGTACAGGTGAACGACAAATTTTAATGTTCAACAAATAACAAATTTAAAATAGGCTTTGTTTTCAGAGGTCAGCAAACCAAGAAATCAAATATCCACACAAAATGCAAAATTTCCTCAATCCACGAAAATTGATACCCACGAAAATAACTGAATCCACAGTAGATTGATTTCACTTTTCTTTCATAAAAAATATTATTTTTATTGAATTTATGTTGGTCTTTTCATTTCTTTTACAAGAAAGGTGGCAGTCTTGTAATGAGAAAGGATAGCAATGAAAAGTCATTCATTCAAAGGGTTAAATGAAAGTCAGAAACTTGTATCAAATATAATCATGTGCATGTAGTGAATTAATGCATTACTTAACTTATAATAGACCTTATAGTTTGAATGTTTTTAAAACAAGAAATGAAGATAAACCGTTTTTCTAACTTTCATTTTTTTTCTTAATATTTCTTTTTCTCTGTAAAATTGTAAATGAATAATGTGTTTTGTATGCAAATAATTAATAGAATATGGATCAGATAAACCTATTTACTGTACCTCAACAGTGCAATTAGCAAGTACATCTCTTTCCAAATCCAGATACAGTTTAGCCATTGTAAGAATAGCTTCCAGCTCCCCAAGTTCAGCAGCATGTTCTTCATGAAAGATGGCTGACTCCCAGTCTATATTTTCTCCAGTCAAGTCGTCACCAATTACAAATCTTCCTACTTCATGGTACTTAGCCATCTCATGGTGAACCTAAAAATAAAACAGAAGACAACTTAATTATAATTTATAAATTGAAAAATATTACTTGAGGTTTTAAAAATCTCATTTAATGGATGGAAACATAGATGAATTATGGCCAGCCCAAAAATCTATTTTTGTACCAATTGAGAAATTTTAGCAGGGATTCAAAAAATCGTGCTGGAGTTAGATTCTGAAAAAATAAAAATTCACATTAAAACTTTTAACGATACTATTTTAATACAGCATTTCCTGAAATGGTAGTTATGTATCTCTAATTTTTGTCAGTTGTATACATTCACAATAAAAGTCAATGCAAAATTACTAAATTTACAGTAACTTAATCTTACTTTAAATGTTTAAAACTTCTAAAATCACCACTACTTTATGTTACCTCTTTTTTTGGTGACTTCTACCTGCTGAGATTTGTACAATATTTTGTGTAGCACATACCTTTCCAAGGATAGAATCTCCTATTCTGAGATTGTTTAATTTTCTAAGATCTTTCTCTAAAGCCACACATGATGGTCTCGCTCTCTGTGCTGCCATTCTTTGGAAAATAAATCTCTCTTCCTGCAATTACAAATATAATATTGTCCATAAATGGATAAGCTTTGAAAAGAAAAATTGGCTAAAAAAAATCAAAACAGAATTCAAATTTACACTTCTAAAAATAAAATATAATTTCAAAGGTTAGGCAATCATACTGTTTTGAATTTTAAAAATCAATAAATAAAAGAGATGATTTAAAACTGTCAAATATAAAGCAACTTGCAGAATAAACTTTTTCTCACTTTCTATTGTAGCATTTTCAAATAGCAACTTCATCTAAACTTCCAAAAATATCAACTTAATATTAAGCTGTTATGATATATTTAAAGTAGTTTTTAGGCTAATTTGGTAAGTCATTTATCAAGCATCTTTTCAGGCTTCATGTATGTTGAATTTAGCTTCAAAATAGGTATAGCAAAAGAGTTTAATAACTAACGTAATGGATGCACATCATTCCAACAGTACAGTTACCAAATTACACAACCGATGTTCTCAATGCATTGGCATAGACCTTAAAAACCTTTTCCTGTTAAGCTTATCACAATTAAAAAAAAGTTGGGACATTTAATGTGTAAAAAAATTTAACAGTAAAAGTGTATATATTTTACACATTATTATTGAAAACATTTTTTAAAGAGACAACTTAAGTTAATAGACATAATAGTAATTTACATTCTACAACTAAGGTCTATGCCCAACTATTACAACCAACAATTCAGTCATGCACCTTACCATCCAACAAACCTATCTAAAGAATGAATTAAATAAGTCATATACATGTATCTTTTTTTTCAGAGTAAGGATATACATAATCGTTTTGATTTTTATAGGTCAAATACAGTTAAATTTTGTCAACCATAAAAACTCTATGCATACAAAAAATTTTGGCTGTTCTGTTGTACCACCTTTTGTGTTTTTCAATAATAATTAAAAAAAACTACCATTTTTTTCCATCTATTTTTTACAATCTGAGATTTACAAGATGCCTGAAAATGCCCAGTGGTATCATTTGATGTCAAAAACATACATATGACGTCACTGAGTTCAGTTGCCAAAGACCACAACATTATTTAGCCAAATATTCTTTTTACACCGAAATAATAAGGACTGATTTGTTAATTTGTCATTATAGCAGAGACAATCATATTATATTTAAAGCTTGGCTTACGTAAAACGTGGGTTTTAATTCCCAACCTGTGTTTACCTGGATGTATGAATAAGGTGGGGTTAAGCAGAATAGCCAATTTTGTATTTTAAAATACATTTGTGCTAAAAGTAAATATACTGTAATTATACTAGTTAATAATATATAGGTAGCCATATTAGAATCATCCTTACATATGTAGAGATATAATTACATTATAATTATATGTTAGATTTTAGCATTGAGCTTGGCTGTTGAATGGTACAGGAACACACTAACTTTCAACCAACATTTACAGGGTAACACAAAACCAGACAAATCTAATACCCAGTATATCTAGCTAGCTATGTAACAGGATACCTTATACATGTTATGCAATTATTTAAAGATTTTAAGGATACAAATATTATGTTAAATCTAAATATACATTTATTACAATTTTTTGTCAAGGAAGTGAAAGATTTAGTTTCACTCCTTCAGTTTGACATGAGTGTAACTGTGTTTTTTAATAATGTACGGAAATGTACTAATGAAAAGATCAATGAATCTTAATATTCTTCCCACATATCACAACAAAGTTCAAAGATACTTTCTAACTCAATTTTTATACCAGAAGAACATGATCTTTATAGCTAGGCACTCAGTGTAAAAGTTTAATTTTGAAATGTTACAAAAACACCACTAACATGTAATACACAATGTTATTGGTTTTTTTTGTAAAAAGTTGCCATTATACGGTATACATATTTTTAGAAAAAATCAAAAGAGTCTTTGATAATTCAAACATTTTTATCATAATTTCATCTTGGAATTTTTATTTGGTAGTAATTTAAATTTTGGGATATTAAAACTGTTGATAACAATACCTTTTACATTTTTTACGTAAATCTAAGTTACTGAATGCCTAAACAAGGGATTTTTTTTTTATTTTCTAACTCTATCCATAAGTGCACTTATTTTCAGGACCAAAAGCAAATTAGTAAGAAAACAATGGTGAGAGAAAATTGATAATCCTGTAAAATGTGAAAATAAAGTTACAAAAACTAAAACATCTCAATCAATACTAGTTTATGCAGTAATGTATGTAAGTAGGTGTTCTTATTTTATCTAAATAATAAATCGTGATTTTTTTAAAATTAGGATTTAAACATAAAGATATGATGTGAATAATGCAAGCAATCAGGAAATCAATAGAAATTCTTTTAGGAAGAAGACTACACCTGAACTTTGACACAATTTTGTGTATTTCTACCAAAAATATTCAAAAAAACTAATAAGTACGATAATGTTTTCTATGCCAGATTTAAAATACAAAATTGCAGCAATCACCAATATAAACTGCAAAATTGTTAAACATTTGAATCTAAAACTTTTAATTCATGAATTAAAATTTGTGTACTGTAAATATAAATTCAGAAATGATTGCTATGTTTTATTATTGCAAATAAAGCGGCAGGGTTAAAATCGCATTAATTTATACTCGCATTTTAAAATTAAGAATATATGACTTTAATAGGATTTTTCTCAATATCGCAAACATTAAAATTGCATATTAGTCTAGAATGACAAAATTTAATTATAAATGCACACAATAATTTCTGAATTTACGTTATTTAAAAAATCATAAAAAATTTAACAAATGCCTTTCATTGTCAAAGTTCAGTTGTACACAGAAGTTGATACAGATGCAAATATTCATTCTTTCTCTATTACCTTTTGTTTGTGTAAATCCTGTTGCTTAGATACTGAATTCTCCTTTAAAACATCCAGATATATATTGGTAAGACCCAGATATATGTTTTTAGCAACCTTGAAGTCAAAACAAATGTTCTAAATACATGTGCACTAGTGAGTAAGAGATATATGAGCTGTCTCTAATAGATATACCTTATACAAAGTGCATGCATACATGTACATGTATAAGACTTCCATTGATTTTAAAACATGAAAATTTGAATAAAAGATGAATTTAGTCTGATTTGTAAGGTTCTTTAATATGTTTTATGAACTCAATTTACAAACAGCTACTGACTTTCCGTAGAGATTTTTTACCAGCAAACTGATTTATCAATATTCATTGGCTTAAGGTGGCTCGTGGGTACAAAAATTTTAGCAAAAAATTAAACCTTTATTTTTTTCATTACAAATTTTATTTTTTACACTATTAGTTGTTACTTTATGATATGGTACCAAAAAAAAACCAAAAAATCATTTGGTTTGGTCCTAGATGACTTTAAAAATCGAAAAAAGCTCCAAATTATCTCCCTTTGGTGCAAAAATGCCATTTTTTTGCCTTAAATTTGAAATATCTTTTTTAACTCATCGGTGACCTACATTTTTTATTATTGTTTTCAAATAAGCTGTACATAAACTAAATAATTGTAAAATTTAAGCGATTTCTTATATTAGGTTATTTTTTTATTTCGATATTTCCTCTTTTTCTCCTATTAGTTCAACAGAAAAAATGACATTAACAAAAATGTATGCTTCTTCCAGAGGCAGATTTTAGCTTAAATGAACCGTGACCCCACTTTTTTATTTCATTTTTCTTTTAAGTATAGGATAAAGTTCATTTATGAAAAAATATAGCGAAATCCTATATTAGAAAAAAAAAATCATTTATACCCAGGAGCCCCCTTAAGGGCTATTTGTATCTGATACAGCTCATATAAAGATTGCAGCAAGAAGTAACTCCATGAATGAAAATTGGATTGTGGAAGAATATGAATTGCTAAAAAACAAAATCCCATCCTTTTATTATTCTCCCTGATACAATCTTTGTAGTGCAGTTTTGTTTTGACAATTATAATCTGGCTCTTTCTTGTAGCAGTACGCAAACAAAAGTTTACCCAATAAATCATGTAAAACGAAAAATTTTCAGGGAAGCAGAATATCAGAACATCTTAACTTTATGGGACTACAAAAAGGTTTAAAGCTAACATAACAAAAGAAATGAATGTAACTTAATACATATAAAAAAATACCAAAAAAAGAAAAAGAAAAAAAAAAGAGCTGATTGTTTAAACTCAAAAGCTTACATCAGCAGTTATGGATGACTGACTATCTGATTCACTCATGCATCTAAATCTAACATTGCCAGGATTGGACATGTTGACTGGACTATCTATTGACATTGGGTCATCATCAAATCCTGGACTAGGACTATCAACAGCAGAATCACTGATGTGAGACGATGTTGATCGTTGCCTTAGGAACTCAGTGATGTCAACACTCATGTCTCCTGGTGACCTTGACAATGAATGACACTGTTCCTCTGTTCCTCTTACTCGCGTCATCATGAAGGATTTTCTCTACAAAATTATAAGAAAATTAATCACACATTCATATACAATAAACACAGGACTTGAATTAGTTAGTGAGTGAATAGCCAGAGTTTCACGATAATTAACATTGATTTCTATAATAAAGTTAGTTATATTAGAATAATCAGTGTCTCAAACAATGTTATTTTAAGAAACAGTTCAAGTCTGTCCATTTATTGGTGGTTTTTTTATTCATGAAAAAAAATGTCTTCCTCTAAAAAAAACATGGCACCCCTGCTAGTTAAATAATTCATCCCTAATCTGATTTTTTTTAAAGTTTGGCACCATTGTTAAATATGTACCTGCAAACCTCATTAGCTTTTACAGCTAATACATTAATGCTAGCAAGACAAATCTTCGTTTGGCTTGCTTGCTTTGCTTGTATCAATGTTTGCTCAAGCATGGCAATTAAGATAGGCGGGGCTTCAGCTTTGTATACATCATACTTAAATTCTATTGGACGGTTTTGTTTGAAGTTAAGGAAACTAAATTTTAAAACATCACAGGATGACAAATATAAAGCGCAATCGTAGAAATGGAAGCCAAAAAAATGTATTTGTTTTTTTCTCGAAGATATGCATTTTCATCATCCAACTGAAAAGACTGTCGTCAAGTGCTTTTATGTCTTCGACTTGATATCTAACTGTTCTGCTTAACTATGTAAAAGATAAATTAAAAACTTATGCAAATGGTTGATTTTTTTACAATAAAACAGTCGTATTTGCGAAGAAAATTGTTATTCTATTTGTTTTTATTCACTTTAAAAAAAAATCTTATTAAAGTAAACATAACAGAAAGCACTTATCGCCTCCTCTATAAACAAAGAATAATCAGTTTGAAGGTTTACAAGCAAACATTAATCCAAAGTGCGCAATATTCAATAACAATAGACATAGTAAATAAAATAATTAAGTCATCCCCCCCCCCCCCTAATTAATTTATCCCTTTTATTAGAAAATCAAATGCACCTTCTTTATTAGGGTGTGTTTGAGATGAATATTTTGTGTTGAAAACGTACAAAGAAAGAATATTTGATACATCATCTCGCTTCAGATTCTATCATTTTTATATAGCAAAGCTACAGGTTGACGTTATAACATAAAAAAGTCTCAGTACTAAAAGATGAAATATATGGGTCAAATGAAATAACTATGTAATGTATCACTCGAATCACTAAATCAGAGTAGGTGTGTTCGAATAGCTTTTTTTTACTAAAAGTACTTGACGACAGTCTTTTCAGTTGGATGATAAAAAAATGCATATCTTCGAGAAAAAAAACAAATACAATTTTTTGGCTTCCATTTATGTTTTAAAATTTAGTGTGACTGTCCTTAACTTCAAACATAACGTCCAATAAAATTTAAGTATGATGTATACAAGCTGAAGCCCCGCCTATCTTAATTGCCATACTTGAACAAACATTGATACAAGCAAAGCAAGCAAGTCAAACAAAGATTTGTCTTGCTAGCATTAATGTATTAGCTGTAATAGGCAGACAGGCATTTAGTTTTTTTATTTACCCAAACATCATCATTATTTTTAAAATTGATTTACAATATTTAGACAAACAGGTGATGACCAGTAAGCAGTTTTAGTGGATGCCAGGAAGTGGAAAAGCATTTGACAGCATGTAAGGTATCTTTACAAAAAAGAAAAGTTACAGTAAACATATTAAATCAATGCTTTGCCAAGTAACAACTAGAAGCACTTTTTTGTTCATAGTGTTCTTGTTGTTTTTTTAACACTGTTGTTGTTTTATCCATTGTCAATACTTTTTCTGTGTACTTTACCCCATAATTTTTATATACAAAAAAGATTTTTTTTTTTTTTAAACCTAATTTAACCTGTCATTTTTCTACTTTAAAATGCCTGTACTCAGTCAAGAATATAATGATTGTACCTTTGACAGTTTTTGATTCATAGGTGTAAGTGCTCTTTAAATTGCCTTTGGTCTTTGTGAATTTTCTGTATTTATCAGGTTCTGTTTTGCTATCTCCCTTTTTGCAACCCATTGTTATTTGCAGTTTATGGCTTTAAAAAATCATGCAAAGATGATTCCACTTCTGTAGCAAACAGAGGTCATGAACTATGTTATTGCCTGAAACCATGGAAATACCTTTTTCTTTCTAATGAAAACTCAATCAAGAACAAAGATAAATAGAAACATTGAGGGAAGTCTCTAATTTGTATCAAAAACATACTAAAAAGTAAGCATCCTTAAAAAGCACATAAGCTATTTAAAATTTTGACAAGAACTGCTGGATTATAAGCACAAAAATTCCTTTCTTTACAGTATATCAGCTAGCTTGGGGTTGCTGGAAGTGTATAGCAAATGAATATTGGTTACTCATACACATCATTGCTTAAAAAAAATTGCTAATTTCCCATCATTAAAAATGAAGGAAGAAAGGTGAATATACAAGAAATTGTACATCAACTATGTTTAATCTAAACGAAATAGCAATCAGCAATATAGCAAAAATTCAAAGTTGACATGAACAGAGAGAAATGTAAACAAATATTACATCCATTTATCCCTACAACATGTGGGGTTTCATAAGTAAGCAATGTCTGCCACTATTTAGCTTGCGACAAGCTGCTCATAAACTTACCCGAGCAATATACTTGAAAAGCATAAGATAACAATGTACAAATTAGATTTTCAAGATTTTGAAAAAACATTAATTGTGGAGAAATCCAGTTTTAAGATCTGTGACATCATGAGCCAAAAATTTAAATGTTAAAATTATAACTTTGAAGAAAACATTACAAATGATATTGTTAAAAAGAAAATAAATAAAGCATGTTGTATTCATATCATCTTGTAAGAACTTTTAAAATTACACAGGGAAACAATTTGTTTGATTATTCTTAAGGGTCATTTGATAGGCATATTGGTGGAAAATTATGATTCTTAGTTTAACCTCTACTCTAACTTGCATACTCATTTAATGGTAAAAAGCAAATTGCCCAAATAATTCATATTGTAATGTTTGAGCATAAACAATATCTTATTTTTCAAAATGTACACAATTATACAATAGAAATATACCGTTAGATATATAGGGGTTCTTAAACAAGAAGAACTTATACATTTACAAATCTGTTTTGTTTAACCTTTTCAGTTATATTTCAGGTCTATAATGTAATGGATTTGTCTTTGGGAGCACATACCATGTGTAGAGAAGACCATGGGACCCGCAATGTATCAGAAGTCACATTGTATCTAAGGTCGACATCACATGGCGACGTCACCTTATCTTTTTCTTGGTAACTAGTAAATGTCAAACTACAAAACTGTTGTGTATTTTATCAGAGTTATATTATAAGATACCGTCCCCACACCATGTGCCTTGTAAAACTGAAAGAGTTACAGACTAGAAAGAGATGAGCAATTGCCACTGTGAGAAAAGCAAAGACAAAGAGAATTGAACTTAAATTCAAATGTATGTGAAATGTTCTTGAGTGCACTACATCAAAGCAGATTATAATAAATTTTTTTATGTTAGTTGGTCTTTTCATATTTTGATATAGACATCATAAGTCTGGCACAATGTAATAGTAATGCTATTAACCTGTTTTCTAAGAAAATCTTGATGATTCTGTAATTCTTTTGGTGACAAATCAAACTCAGTAAGACTCAAGCTGTGGCAGATCTCATTACAGACATGTGAATGGAAAAAGAGAGCAATGCCTTTAGCTCCCAAGTTACCCTCGTTATACTCTGTACCATCAATAGTATGAATCTGGGGGTCAGTATATAGGTCACCAACTCCCTGGATATCAACAACAATAAGCTGGTGGTCAGATCTCTCAAATGTAAAATGACTCAAGGCCTGCAACAGATTGTTAGATCATGTTATCACATGCTGTTTTGAATCATACAAATCAATGACATTGGGTTTTGTTTTTATTATTAATATTTAACATACATTAATATATGTAATATAAAGTTTATTACACTTGTGATAAATCAATAAAGAACATATGTACTGATTTTGCAACATATGCGCTCGGTATAAACACTTGTTATGAAACTACATAGATATTAAAAATACTTTGAAAAGTGTAAAAAATTCTCTGATTTTTATTCTTTTCAGTTATAAGTTAGATATAAGAAGATTTGGTATGAGTGCCAATGAAACTCTCCATCCAAGTCACAATTTGTAAAAGTAAACTATTATACCGGTAGGTCAAATTACGGTCTTCAACATTGAGCTTTGGCTCACACATGTAGTGAATGTTTTTAATTATATTGACCTGTTTTTCCTTCATATTGACCTAATATGGACAATAAAATGCATTCTATTATTCAGGAATTTTTCTATCCATGTCAATATGCTAAGAAAATCATTAACAAGGTAATAATTTGTACAAGGTAATACTCTATAATCACCTGAGGAGTGTATCTTAATGAATCTTCTACAAATCCTGAGTTGGAATTATACTTGACATAATTGCCTTCAATATAATGTTCCAGGTGGTATAGCGGTGATCCTTTCCTATTCTTGAACTCCAAGATGTACATTTGCATCATATCAACCTGCAATGGTTAAACAGTTGTTTTATTTCACATTTTTTAAACATTTTATTGGTCCAAGTATTAAAGTTGAAATTCTTTCCATTTTTTAAAACTTAAGATTCTTCAGAAAAAAATAGATCAACAAATGAAATGAAAAGATTTCTTTATATTTTTGATATGGAAAACATTATTTTTTAAGGAATTTATGCTATAGGTTGCAGCTCAGTTTAGTCAATTATCATGTTTATATATAACAAATTTGGATAATTATAGATTATCACTATTTTGTGCATTTTTCTTAGATCTTTTTTTGTGATAACTTTTCATATCATGCTACTCGCTTGAGATGGAAAATTATCATCGCTAGAAACTAAGGAGCCACATGGCGTTATTATTGAAATTGACATGAAATTGACGTAGTCATAGGTAAAATAGCAATAAACAGATTATCATTGGTCATCTCAACTTGATTACTTTTCTCACATTCGCCTTAACCGGCTCAAGCAAAAAAATCAATCTCGTTGAGATAAAGTTGTCAATTTCATTGGCAACACCACGTGCCACCTTAATTTCAAGCGATAATTTTCATATCACACAACTCTCCTGAGAATTGGAATTATCAGTCAGCAAGATCAAAGGAAAATTTCGTTAAATAGCGATAATAATAATTTCTGAACATGTCAAAGAAGATGCTTCATGTACAATGCTGACTTCCATAGAGTCTTTTAGGTCAAAAGTAGCAGCATTCTTACTTACTTGCATAGGTAAGTAATTAAGTTTGTGTCAAAAATTCTAATTTGCTCAATAAAAGGTGGTGGGATGGGATTAACAATAATTAATTCATGGATGGAATCACTGGTTTGGACTTTGTTTTATTTTTCTAACCTTTTTAGGTGGATTATGTCTATTAAATTCCTCTGCCCAGATTTTAGCATCCATCTGTAACTTGACATCTTGGAAGTACACATCTCTATCAACCTCCTCTATGTAACGTTTGGATACATAGTTCAAGGCATGGTTCCAGTCTTGTGAATGGGCTGAAGAAAACTTGGACAACTTCTTCCTGCAGACAGAAAAAAATCTTAATGTTTGATAAAATGATCAAATATAATTAGCAGAAAAAGTTTATTGTAACAATTTCATAACATAAAAGAAATTGGTACAAGTAATCGTATTAGATGTTAAGAGCCACATTTCCTCTCTTTGCTATTTAAGTATTAGTCTGACATTTAGGACTCTTTGTAACCTTTTTTTCATATGAAGTTGTTTGGGCTAAGCAGTCAACTTATAACTATCTGATCACAATTTTTCATGCTGGGTATAACAAGCTATCGTAAGCCTTATTTTGAATCATCCTTCCATTGTACTGTTTTATGCATGTAAACAGTTGACTATAGTTTCTCATTGTTGAAGTCTGTTTATAGTTGCCTATTTTTGCTAACATCCTCTTCATTTGAACTTTGCTGGATAATTATCTCATTGGTAATCATACCACAACTCCTTGTTATTATATGCATCCTATGTTTGTTAATATTGTCTTCTATGGTATTGTCATTATTTGTATTGATTAAAATATGCCCATTTGTAAATACTTTAAATAAAATTTGACACCAGTATCCAGGAGGAATGTTCATGGGGTTGGAACTTCCCTTTTTTCTGTTGATCAATGCTTTTGAATGTTAAAATAAAGTTAAACCCCTCCTTATATAAATGGTTGGATCTGCCCCTTCTATTTAAGTAATGTTTGGTGAATAATAAACCGGGTTAGAGACCCAATTTCATTTTCTTCAGAAAATAGAAAAGTCTGGACCGGTATTCTGACACAAGCTGCTCCATAAATTAACAAGTAATGAATCACCTATAAATAATTCAGTCAATTGAAATACCAATTTTTAATCTTGTTTAGTCTCTAAACAAAGTACACTTAAAGCTTTATTAGAAATGACTAAGTTACAAGATGTTACATCTATGTACTGAGTAGTATGGGTAATACATCACATTATGTAATAACACAAGAATAACAAGCATGCATCAGAACTTTCCATTATATTACCTTAATTATTACATGACATGGCTGACGAAGACATGCATATCAGCACAATCGTTTTGTACTAAGTTTCAAGTTGATGTGACCACAACATTAAATAAAATTTAAACCGGATACAGGACCGAACTAAAGAATGTATAGACCAGATCAGACCTCAAAACATATTGTTACTATGGGGCATGAAAGAGTTTTTAATACTCCGGATGTAGCCTTAGTCTTGAAGTATGCTTTGTTGATAACATGTGTCTCTTGAAATAATTACATAATCACTTATGATCAGAAGACCACTAAAAATGTATTAATTTATTAAAATAGAAAGGACAAATCAAACAATCTCTCAGTCCCATCTTCTGAGTTCAAATGTTTAGTGTCTTCCTGTCATTTTATCTATATTTATATATGTACTGAGTGTATGTTTAACACATTTTCTAACTAAAAATAAATATGGCACAGAAAATTTAACTCTATTAAAGAAAGCTCCTTATAGGGTTTATAATACATCAATAAACAATGATGTTAAAACATAATCTTCTTAAGTTTAGTTTAATTAAAACGTTCATCGATTCATAGCTATTTAAAAGTATGACAAAATCTATTTCACATTAAATGTATATGATATTTAACACAACATTTTACTTCATTATTCAAACATGAAAGGATTCATATTTATTATGCATTTCGAAGGTTATTGATTGTTCAATTTCAACAAATTTATATAAAACATGCAATTGGTAAGCAAGTTGGATTGTAAATAAAACACTTACTACCTGCTATTGACATTTAAGTTTTCAATGCTCTACAACTTCATACTTTATTTGTTCTTTTGATTTTTTTTACTTAAGCCTCGCTTATGAGTCTTTTGTAGACTAAATGCATGTCTGGCATACAAAATTATAAGTCTTGTTTCTTTGAAGAGTTTTTTCACAGCATCAAACATAAAATAATTTTCCTGCATATTCATTATGGCAGAAAAACAATCTATAAGACATGTACACTGTCCTTGGACTATTGTCAATCAATAAAGCAACCAGCCAAGTTATGAGCAGAAAAAAAAGGATGAGACTAAGTATTAACCAAACTAAATGAAGATTTAACCATCACAAAAGCAGACAATTCTTTATCAATAGTACTAAGTCTAAATAATCACATTAAAATGAAAACTATTATACAGTCCTCAATGTGACATTCAAAAGGGTAAAGGATTTTTTATGCTGAAGTAATTTTAATATTACACGTTCTGATAATCTCATTCATGACATCAAACAACAATATATTAGTCGGTGAACTTTCTTGATGAATAATGCAAAAAGCAATCATATCTCACTTTACATTAGTGATGACTATTGAAGATGTGCCTGCTATGTACAATTATATAAGTTTCTGCAGGTAAACAAATACATTACTGCAGATGTGCCTGCTAGGGAAAATTATGTAAATATTTGCAGGTAAACAAACACATTATGGTAGGCTTACTAGTAGTCTTACTCGGTTTCTGACCTCAGTTAACATGCTGATCAACATGTTTACCATCACAGGTATACTGACATGTGTATATATCAATAAATGTATTAACCAACATGACCTATCAGGGGCGGATCCATGATTTCAGATTAGGGGGGGCGCAATATTTATATTAGCCAAGCGAAGCAAGGCGAAAATTGTTTTGAGGTAATTTAAAAAAAAAATATTCATCTAAAGGGGTGCAATGTAGGTATTTCGAACTATTGTGAGGTACAATCAGCAAGAAATTATAGTTTCAAGTAGAAACCACCTAAATCCAACAGTGACAACAATCTACAATCACTAGTATCATGGACGGACAGATGTAAAACGATATGTTCCTGTTCTGCGAAAAACCTCTCAGTTATGATGGCAAGGTCTCCTACAAACTTGAAAAATCTTCAACAATCTCCTAACACCATGCAATAACTTACGCACTACATGTAAGAGATTCATTCGGCATATCTATGATTGAGTTTATAAAGCTGCAGCCCAAAACAGAAGCTGAAGATCATGCGAAATTTTTATTTTGATTCTGTGTTCCTATGCAAACCAATCTACACTTAAGACACCAGCACTTCTAAAATAATCTATATATCAATATCAGGTCATAAATATCTGTCAACCAATCCTTGAAAGACATTGGTGCTGGTAGTTGTGATAAACAGAAAAAACAGAAAAACAGAAACAAAAATAAGAAGCCCTTGTTTGCAGATCGTCAATGTGCCATTCAAAATGGTTTCTGTTATGTGAAACGAAACCGGTTCACTTAAGAATTACTTTAACACTCATAACACCATCCTCGACAAACTTGGTTAGGACGATGGAAATGTAAAGAGTTGACAGATAGACGGACGGATCGACGGAAGCAAAGTGAGACAAGACAGATCACATCAGCTCACATGACCAATACTAGATACTAGAATTAGATTTTGCAAACGAAAATTTTCACTTTTTGCCGTGATTTTAATTGTCCTTTCATAATATATTTTTAATTTTTGGATTTTCGGAGGTCGTGCCAGACTTTATATATACTGTGTTCACCACAAACCACTAAAATCAGAATGAGATGCATTTACGAAGTTATTTTTATTTTGTGGGGATCCCGGCCATGCATGTAATACGATATACATAATTCGGCACTTCGATTATCAAAGAAACTGATTATAAAAACGGCAAATACAATGTATCAATTTTAACTGCTAAAACATTTTTTTTAAATTTCAGTCAGACACCTTCCTTTGAAGTATATAATATTTATAGAACTTGAATAAATCGTAGGTCAGTTGATTAGTAAACACATTGATTCTTATACTAAGTTACTTAGCATAGAATATACTTTGAATGTTAAAAGGAATGGTCTCTTCTGATACTGAAACAAGTTGAAGACAACCCATTCTTTGCAAATTTTAGGGGGGGCGCACGCCCGCCACGCCCCCGCCTAAATCCGCCCCTGCCTATATCAATATATATATATATATGTGACCTATGTCTCTGATTAGAGAAAGACTATATATCTGTTATACAAATAATCTGAATAAATTTATTGTCCGTAAAAAAAACTACTGCTAAAAAAACTGAGGTCCTTCATTTTACAGACTTTAAATGTCATACTGTCAATGTCTAGTCTTTTTAAATCCAAGGGAGGCAGAAATCATCTAAAACAACACTAATTAATCCCGAAACTCCAAGGGATTTTCATATAGAGCTGAAATAATTTTTGTAAATATGCACAGGGAAGACTATCTTTAAGTTTTTTTACCATGAATTTCACTGTACAGTTTTCTTCCTCGTATGAGACACACCTTCTAGTAGCGATTAACAGCCATGCCAAGTTTTCATTACCCATCCACCTCCAAGGAAATTAAAAGTAAGAGAGCAAAATATACATATCTTCCAGTATGCACAGGGGTAACTAAGTTAAAGTGATTTTTTAACCATGACTTTCACTGAACAGTTTCTTCCTTGTATGGGATGCACCTTCTTGTACAAAATGTAGTGTTTAATAATCATGTCAAGTTTAGTTACACAACTACAATGTCTTTGAAAGTTAGTGAGCAGGAACACAAACACAAACACAAGCTTTTTACTATAGGCTGTGTGCCACTATTATCAACAGGGCCCTATTAACTTTATTCTTACCCAAATACATATCCTGAATAAAATTTTTGAATAAACAGGTCTCCCCATACCTTCAGGGGCATTTTACATCACACTTGCCTGTAGCATATACTTTGGGACGTACAGACTCTTTTCATAAAATTTAATTAATATTGCAGTGATCGATTTAAAAAAAATATTTAAGGGCTGTCAAATCTAATTGCTTTCCATATTATTAAAAATGTAGTGTTACATCAGAGAAATCAATTTCCAATCCAGTTTTACATAGCTAATAGGAAATTCATATCAAGCTGATGATCGATTATAACTAAAATAGACATAAGGTATTGTTACTGGGTAATACTATCATTATCAGTTTAATTCAATAAATAAATCTCATTAGTTCTCATTAAATATCTTTGATTGTACTTGATAAATAAGACAATGTTGTGATGTCTTATATTGTTTATTAAGTGGCCTTGAATTGTAATTGACTTCTTTAATACCTACAACAATGCAGTATGCCTTGCATGACTATCAGTTAATCAATACAGGATAAAAATAGATTGCTATAGATGTTGACTACTATTTCAGGTCAATGGAAAAAACTTAGCAGTCATCAATATCATCTATGGAAAAGAAATGACATCTGGTGACAATGTCTGAGTTTTAATGTTTACATTTCACATAATATAAACACAGAAAGTGTACTTCTTACTTTCAGATAGTTTCTTTAAATAGTGCAGTAATGCAGATGATATATATACAAGTACATGTAGATTTGTCCCATTGATCACCTTGTTAGGTTGTTGCTCTTAGAGATGTAGAGATCCTTAGGAAAGTTAACTGAAACTTTTTTGGCATAATGATTTTCAAAATGGATTTTCAAAATAGGTGTGCAATATATTGCTAAAGAAATGTTCTTAATTTTAAGAAACTGACCACAATTGCCTCTGCTGATGTTTGGGCATCAGTTATTAATCTGAAGTATGGAATCGTAAGAGCATGGCTCACATTAGCATTGATATTGAGACCATTACCTTTTACTTTTTGCACTCTTTTTGATAGAAATAGCAGTCTCATCTGTTGGTTGGTATGGGAATAGTCTTAAAATAGACCCCTTGGAGGCCGTTTAATGCACTATAGCTGTTTTGCACTGTAAAGGCAATGCAAATTTGGCATTTATGTCCCCATGGTTTCTTAGAAAATATAGATTTGAAATAGTTCATGATAAAAGCAATTCATAGCAAATGGCATCAATCAATTACCTTTGAAAAGTCAAAATTTGCCAATAAAAACACCTTGATTTCCAATTATATACGCAAATTGTTTACATCTATTCTAACGAACATTTTATAAACTCAAATCAATAATATATTGAAGGTGATACAGGATCAATCATTCTAGATTCCCTAGAGCTAACAAGCAATGGACAAAGTTGTTTATACCTGAATTATAAAGACTGATTGCCTGTCACTTCAATTTAACTAATGTTACTTTATCATGCAATATAAGAATTGACTTCACAGAATCTTAAGATTGAATGGATAACGGGAGATGTGGGATATACATCAATGAGGCAGAAATCTAACAACACAACAAAACCTAAACAAAACAACATTCTTTAAAACTTTCAACTAGTTCAAATTTTACAGAAATTTCTCTATTTTCAGAGACAAACTTATTAGCAAGGTTTTAGTTTTTATTGTCCTTCATTTTTTTCTTAAAGATCACATTATTCAGGAGTTACTTCGCAATTTTTTCTTCATTGAAAAACTAGTAAATTAAAGGGGCACTAGCTGTCAAATTCATGGTCACCGGTTTGACTGAAATTGTCATATTTGATTTCTAACAATGTAAAACATTTATCCAAACTATCAAAAGTCTAAAATAAACAGTTTACAGAGCATGGAGTAGATAATATGTAGGTTCCTAACAGACACCATATAATTAATTATTGATTTGACCTCAGATGACCATTTAAGCGATGTAAACATAAATAACGATATGAATAGATTAAACCAACACATGCAATTGGATTTTTATAGGTCTGTTTGGTTTTATCTTATAGATTAAAAATTTATGTTTATTATTGTTTTAACCGTATAAAAATGATTTTATATAAATCGAATCAGTAATCAAATGATTTACCGTAGTTTCACTTTCATTTTTTCTTCTTTAAATAACCTGTACACGTATTATGCATGTGTTGTCAATCTCTAGCTAGGGGTTAAATTGAAGTTCACATGAATAGGGATTTAATGAGGTCGACTAATTCACTTGCAAGTGAATGAGTAATTATCAATGTTTCTTTGCTTAATATGACAAAATTAAACTATTTTGGCTGCTTAAAGCAAATTATCATTTCACTATTTCACTTTCATAATTGATTGAACAAAAAAAAATTACTTAAGATTTTTTAGATATCTTGTAGCTAGTGCCCCTTTAAAAGACAAAAAGATCCCAATTATAGTAAACAGAAATTTAGAAACGGTTAATTTCTTTAGCAGTAGTCAGGTGCCCATACATTTGTACTATATAATCAAAAAGTCAAATAGCATATTATAACTTCAAATCAACAAATATCAAACATGAGTTGCTTCTGTATTAACATTGAGCTTAGATTTTCAGTTTTCTCTTCTCAATGTCATACATGTATATAATAAGGTTGCAATGACCCATCTGTAAGTATCTCCATTATGCTTTGCTTTAACTACATGCATCCAATTAACAAATCAAGCTTACACACAGACATGATGTGGTATAGCACAAGAACATATGCACTGTAAGAATAAACAAAGATAATTGTTATTTTCTGCGACATATATATGCCAACAAGTTTTAAAGGTCAATCTGTCATGCTGATAGTGAAGATGACCTATTTGTAGGTCGCATAGATATAAAAAAAAATATTTAAAAATTTTAAAGAGATAGAAAATACCTGCATATATGCCAAATTTCTTTGATATGCCAATAATTTTTATTAACCTACATGTATGTCACTTGTTTTCACTGTCTTATTTTATACCAACCTAGCAAAGTTGTAACTTTATAAATAGAAATCTAACTCAATTTAATCAGAAAAATGGACAGTAAGTATATAAATTTACATATAACTGCATTTTGAAAGATAACAATACCTAGTTCAAACACTGCAGAAAGGTAAATAACCTGTGGACTTGTTTGTTCATTAAACTTCAGCCAACCTGAACCCTATTATAGTACTAAGTAACCACCGTTAAAACAACATGTTTACTTACAAGAAAGTAAGAACATGAAGAAGAACAAGTACTCTACATACTGATCTATGTGTTAATATGTTTGACCTGTTCATTTGACTATTTAATCTAGAATATATTACCATGCTTGAACATTTACATTTACATCTACCTGTAGGAAATGATTGATGGATGTTCTTATAAAGTTCACTAAAAAATTGTGCTTACGACAGCATGTCTATAAAAAAATAATATTTTACGTCTTTAAAAGTGAACAAATAAAGTTGTTTAAAATCATATTTAATCACTGAACATCTCATATATCAAACTAGTTTTGCTTAAAAAAAAACCAAGCAACTCCTTCATAATGACTTTCAACCAATTCACAAGCAGAAAGTTCCCGAAAAATGTACCTGACCACAGAAACATGAAAATGAAGTTCATGTTGGACAGACAATATCCCTAATGGGCCTAAAATTTATATGGACTAAAAATTGATATGTAACTGTAACAGCCAACCTGAAATGAATGGGGCATATTGACCCACATATTCATTTATTATGTTATATACATAATATTAATACATTAAATATGACCAGTGCTATTTAATGTACATGTATTGTAACAGACAAAATTACATGTACAACTCCAACTTTTATCCGTCTTAAAAACAAAAATACTCTGTGGTAATGTATCAGAATAGAAACTTACGTTCTGTAACACTGTCTCATTGCTCCTCTTGTAAATGCCTATAACATAAAATTAAAAAAAATTCTAAGCTTTTGATTTTTAAATTTCAAAGTACCGGTACAATGTACATGTATCTCTTTGAAACCAATTATATACAAATCCATATCAAAATTAAACTATTTTATTTATTGTAAATGTATTGGTTTCAAAATGTAACCATAAGTTGTAAAGAGTACTGGTAGATGTGAATTAAAAAATATAAAAGCATAAATTTCAAAACCTGAAAAAGTTTCAACAGCAAAAATTAGAGAACTACTAGTCTAAGATAAAATTGAGAATGGAAATAGTGAATGTGTCAAAGCGACAACAACCCAACCATAGAGCAGACAACAGCCGAAGGCCATCAATGGGTCTTCAATATAGCCTGAAATTCCAGCACCTTAAGGCGTCCTTCAGCTGGCCCCTAAACAAATATGTATACTAGTTCAGTGATAATGGTCCTGTTTCAACTGTATTTAAAGAAATAACAGAATGCGTATAATGTTAGAATATATAATTGCAGTATTGAAGTTAAATACGTGTATAAATGAATTGCAAGTATTTACCTTTGTTTGCATTTTGACTTGGACTTCATCTGTACTCCATATTTTCTTGTGTGGATTATATCTATGTCTAATACACATTTCCGTTTGAATTTGTTCAATGTGGAACTTCGACCATGGATCATGTTCATACTGATCTCTTGCTCTACGAATTGCTCTTAACCAATTGATTTTTGCTCTACTAGCATTTAAGTTCTTGTTTATATCAAGTGTAATACTTGGTGCACTTAAAAGCGCTCTTGATAATCGTCTTTGACGAAGTGTCATAAAAGCCTTTGGCTTTTCTTCATTCTCACTTTCCGATTCCCTTTCATCAGATGCGTCACCTCCTCGGCCATAATCATCATCATCAAACAATGATATAGGGAAAAGCATAATCTCCCCATCACTACTGGCAGAAGATGATAGAGACATATTTACAAGTGAAAAATTAATTTAAAGAGACTAAAATTCCTATCGTTTGGAATACCATCCAGCAATTGGTTCTTTCTTGTATTCTGTTTCATTATTAACTGCAACCCATTTTGCTGAAAATAAAAATCAAGTTTTAACTGTTGTAGTGTTACTTGTCTTGCCTGAATTGATTAACATGTACACGTAATTCTGATATATATATTATCCATTTCAAAAATATGGACTTTAAGGCAATCGAAGGACAAGGTAAGCTTAGAATAGATCTGTAATATTACATCACGGAATAAAAATATTCAAGCAAATATTTCATTATATAGATCATTTCTTACATTTTCTGTTACGATAAATTTGCTTAAAACAAGGAATTATTTGAATCTGGAATAATTTTGATTTCTAGAAAATTGATTAGAAATGTATGATGAAAACTAACCCAACAAGCATATTATGATTATGTATCATGTACATGTACACACAAAAATAAACTGAAAAACCAAAATTGCACCCAATAATAAAAAACAGCAACGGAAATCTTACATGTTTTCTTATAGACTGAACAATTTGATTACTCCTGATCAACATTTGCATTATGTCTGTCTTTCAATATAGATTAACTTATATAAATATAAACAAAAAGCTCACAGTAGATGTCAATAAATATAGTTTTCACTCAAAAAGTACTCTACAGAAACATCGCCATACGTCCACAAAAAGTCATCTTTGTAAAAAATGAGTCATCAAAATATGTTACAAGCATCCATTTCTTAATAAATGAATAGAAAGTATGGAACTGTTATCAAATTGTTTTGAATATTTAAAGAAATAAAACAAAACATCAATTATTCAATTACTTTCCATGTGAATTTAAGCGAGAATGCAATTCTGATACTCCTCATTATAGAATTACATGTATGGATCGTTTGGATGTTGGTTCCAATTTTTCTATGAATCTGTATGGATTCAAAGTTAAATTGGAAGAACTATGTAGTAAATATGGATACACCTACTTAAGAAACACAGAAAAGAAACTATTATCTGGAATAAAATAAACATAGGTGAAAAAACTGCCAAAATAGGTGCAATTTGGGTACCCTCACCTAACTATGACAGTACACCTTTGTCACATATATATGACACAATTCTTTATTTATACATATTGGTATAAGGGTTTATTCTTATTTTTCTAAAGGTCCTATATATCTACCAGTAAAGATCCATAGAAGTACATGCGTAAACAAATGAAGGTTCATATACCGGTCATAAAAAAAACATAAAAGGCTAAAATATTTAATTATAATTCATGGAATTAATCCCACCATTTCCAAATAGGAATTTCTATTTAAAGAATTTTCATCACACTAAAGTAAATATAGGGAAGTATTGGATAAGTATTACATGAGCTGTGGAAAGTTGTCACGCATGCATGGAACTGTTAACGTGAAAAGAAATATATGAACTGATAAAGCATGGCCTACCATCATCAGTACCGACATAAAACAAATGCCTTTATTCCTTTACAACGTGGGTCTACAATTGACAGCAACAATCCAAATACACTGAAGTAATGTTTGTATTTCCCAAGTTTCAGTTCTATTTACAGTTTTGTTGTAACCAATAAAAAACAGCCGAGTAAAGCATGTGGTTTCTGTCCTCCAAGTTGTTTACGTACATTCGGTATATTCGGTTTACGTGCAACGAAGGTCAATGTCGATCAGACTCGAAACATCCCGAATGTTGAAAGTGTGTAATCATGATTAATGATTGTGATCTATGATTAACAAGAGGCCAACGTGTGTGAACAGAAGTAACAGCCTGCGTTAACTACGTTTTACCAGAGACATATAATAGATTATAATACGTCTCTGTTTTTTCTTCTAAAGTCTGATATTTGATTTATAACATTATAAAACATTTAGACGAATTATAAAAAAGCTAAAATAAACAATATATCGGGCATGCATGATGGGAGGACTGGGATCGAGAATATCAAGAATTTGTATAGTCCTTTAGAATATGTAGCTTCGTTTTGTGCGTATTTCAGTCTAGACAGCATCTAATTAACTATCGAGTTGACCTCCGAATACCACCGATGACCATATACGCGTAATATAAACTTAAATAAAGATATAAATAGACAAAGCGAACTCGTGCAATTGGATTTTTCTGGGTCTGTTTAATTTATATCATAGATAAGGGTGCGGGAATTCTCGTTACATTGAAAACCCATCGGTGGCCTTCGGGTGTTGCCTGCTCTGTGGTCGGGTTGTTGTCGCTTTGACACATTCACCATTTCCTTTCTCAGTTTTATTTATAGATTATAATGATTATAAACGTGCATTCATTTGACTCTGTATGGTAATTCGGACTTTTCTATTAGCTTGTAAAGGCTGGTTTCGGTTCAAAATTGTATAATATACTGAAGCTGAGACTAGAGACAACTATAGTAGTCCCAGACTGAAGTGAGTGTATAAAAACAATTTTAAAAAGATGTGTGTCAATATCATTCTTTTGGAACACAGTTTTTTTTAGTCTAATAATGGTGTAAGACAAGAAACTAGCTTAAGCCTAAATTTATTTGCTGTACACTTAAAATTCCATTTCATTGAAAACGATATGTGAACAAAGAAGTTATCTAATCATTATGTTTGTTTTTCCTCATAACAGGTTTGAATATTTGTGTTATCTAAAATAAATTATTCAGATGAAAAAAGTATATGATAACAAGCTTTGTAAGAGTCTATTATAATGGGTTCAGAAAATAACAATTTCAATCCTGGATTACTAATTTGTGTATAAGAAAACCCTTGTCTCAGTATCCAAAACTTGATTATGTATTCCACATCCCTAGTTCATCTAATTATATTCAACTTATTTGTTTAACCTATACCACGACATCAAACATACAAAAAAATCCAATTGCACGAGGTCGCTATCAATTTATATTTATGTTTATTTTTATATCGTGTGATGTTAGTTTTTAGAGGTTATCTCTATAGTTTATTTAAAGATGGCGTCTAGACTAAAATACACACGAAATTCTGATATATCTACATGATATTTTATATAAAACTGAGAATGGAACTGGGGAATGTGTCAAAGAGACAACAACCCGACCAAATTAAAAAACAACAGCAGAAGGTCACCAACAGGTCTTCAATGTAGCGAGAAATTCCCGCACCCGGAGTCGTCCATCAGCTGGCCCCTAAACAAATATATATAGTTCAGTGATAATGAACGCCATACTAATTTCCAAATTGTACACAAGAAACTAAAATTAAAATAATACAAGACTAACAAAGGCCAAAGGCTCCTGACTTTGGACAAGGCGCAAAAATGCGGCGGGGTTAAACATGTTTGTGAGATCTCAACCCTTCCCCTATACCTCTAACCAATGTAGAAAAGTAAACGCATAACAATACGCACATTAAAATTCAGTTCAAGAGATGTCCGAGTCTGATGTCAGAAGATGTAACCAAAGAAAATAAACAAACTGACAATAATACATAAATAACAACAGACTACTAGCAGTTAACTGACATGCCAGCTCCAGACTTCAATTAAACTGACTGAAAGATTATGATTTCATCATATGCATTGTTAGCTGTTTATTTCAAACTTTTTGTAACTTGGATATGCGTTTCATGTATTTGGTTTTGATGCTATATTTGTTATTCCCATCGGATTTTGGCTTATGCTTAGTTTGTTTCTGTATGTGTTACATTTTAATGTTGTGTCGTTGTTCTCCTCTTATATTTAATGCATTTCCCTCAGTTTTGGTTTGTTACCCCGATTTTATTTTTTGTTCATAGATTTACTAGTTTTGAACAGCGGTATACTGCTGTTGCCTTTATTTAGTATGTTTTTTTTATAAATAGGCAAATATGAGTATTTGAGTCATATCGGTGAAAATGATTTTGACAGCTAGTGCCCTTTAACATGCTTAATAAAGGAATTCAGTTTGATATGTGTTTGGTAGGAACACTTTTATTTAGTTTCAAAATAAAATACAAACTTTTTGGTGTTTTGATATTCGCTGCAAGTGAGTAAATATGTGTATGGTGATTGAGTTTTATTTGTCATCAGGTAGTGAATTAACTAGTCCAGATTTCGTGGAATTGAACTGCAGGTTATTGTTGTTGTTGACAAAATAGAATAATAATACTGAGTAAAGTTTGGGATGAAATTAGGCATGAATTGGTAATTGTTGTTTATAGGATTGTAATTCTAAGTTTTTTGGCTGTTATTTTGATTTTTGAATTTGTGGTTAGAATTGATATCAAAAGATAACATAATGTTGTGTGTGTGAATTATTTCTCTTTGAATAGAACTTTTGATATGTTTGGTGGTGAATCTTTTTTCCTATAAAATATCACCCCAAAGAGAAGACATGCTTACAAGCTAAAACATTGTAAAGGAGGTAACTCTTTGTGTAATTTAAAAGTTAGAAAATTAAATTGATCAAATGTAAGCAAATAAGCATAACAAAAATCCTTCTATTCAATTCTTGTTGAAATCAAACAACTTGAAATTTTAATATTTTCTTATTCAAACCGATCCACATCAGAATCCAAATAATCTAAAATGAAGGGGTTACTACAAGTATCACATAAAATTAACATTATCAATGAAGTAATTGTTGTATGATCACGAGAGACATCTTCTCAAAGTGTTATTTGGGTACTATGTGACATCTGATTTTCTTTTGAAGTGTCACCAAATCGATATATTTATGAACATAACTATATATGAAATACTTAACCACTAAAAAAAAAATAATTATCTTATGCAAGATCTATCGAATAAGTATATATGTGCTACACCTGGTGAAGAATAAGACATCTACTTTCACTCTGACATCCAAATACTCAGAGATTACAGTAACATAAATCCTCAAATACAAAATGGCCTTATCCAAACCCATGTTGGCCATACATTCTCTAATACAGTGTTATTATGTGAACAGAATCCTAAAATGTCATCGAAATGATTTGAATAGCTAGAATCTAGGAATAGAAATACCAAAAGTAAGAGAGGTTCATTACCTGTCAATATCCTTCGATAATTCTTTTTGGATTGGTGATTGAGACCATCAAAATGGAATGAGTTTAGTTACTTCCTATATAGAATTGCAGAAAGTGAAATTGAAGTAAATAAGCTCAAGATGATATCTAGTTTTAACATTCATTTCAACCGTAGCCATTACTTCCGGTAATGACTTGCATTAAGGTACTAGAGGACCAATATTAAAACAGATTTAAAGTGGAACAAATCAAACATTTATAATTTCGATCCATATTGGCCAATATGTATTAAAAAGATACCAGACGATCATTTGCACTCCTAAATCGAAAATAAATCGACAACGCCATTGCTAATAAAGAAAAAGACTCACAAACAAATAATAAAACACATGACACAACAAAGAAAACTAAAGACTCTGCAACACGAACCCCACCAAAAACTGGGAGTGATCTCAAGTGAAAGGGTACGCAGATCATGCTCCACATTTGGCAACCGTCGTGTTGCTCATGCTATTAAAAACCCTTAAATGGTCTTATTTGGTAGGTCACATTCGTGGAAAGGTAACGGGATTACAAAAAATTGAAAACAGCACGTTTAATAATTTGATGCGTCCGAAGCGCTTTTCTGGGTTTACCTTCATCAGGAACGCTCAAAGCCAAACATTTCAAATCCGAGGATGTACCGAAACTGTTGAAGAGCTATATGACAAAAATACATAAAATTGATAGCCAAATTCATCTAAAGTCAACTTTGCCTTAGTTTCTTAATAATAGTTACGACGTAAGAAATATATCCGATAACATCTGTGAAACGGATATTTCATAAAAGAGGGACGAAAGATACCAAAGGGACAGTCAAACTCATAAATCTAAAACAAACTGACAACGCCATGGCTAAAAATGAAAAAGACAAACAGAAAAACAATAGTACACATGACACAACATAGAAAACTAAAGAATAAACAACCCGAACCCCACCAAAAACTCAGGTGCTCCGGAAGGGTAAGCAGATCCTGCTTCACATGCGGCACCCGTCGTGTTGCTTATGTGATTACAAATCCGATAAATAGTCTAATTCGGTAGGTCAAATTCATGAAAGGGAAGGGGATTGTATTTACGACGTAAGGAACATATCCGATATCATTTGTGAAACGGTTATTCCATAACGGTCAACCAACTCGTGATGGCGTCCGTAAAATTTACGAAGGGATGATTTCAACTTCACCATTTGGAACTCTTGATTAAATAGCTTCCTTGTGAGCAGTAACCCTCTATCAAGAAAATCATGATAGGAAATACAAACACGGGAATATCGTATCAATTGAGAGATATATACCCCGAATGCAGGTGCTGCTGGAATGTTGCTACTTAGAAATGGAAAGTTCACAATTTGAAAGCTGAAATCATCTCTTTTGTCGTAAAGTTTGGTCTTGAACCGACCCTCATTGTCAATTTCTAGATATGAAGCTGACTTAACTGTATCTGTAGTATCCTTTATCTCCAATTCGATGGGATAGATGCGTTCCACATAGTCACCAAATTTTGAATTGTTTAGTGAAAGAACGTCATCTATATAGCGGAAAGTAGAGTTAAAGAATATTGCTAACTTTTTATCTTTCTTCCTAAGAAGTTCCTGCATGAAGTCAGCCTCATTATAATAAAGAAACAAGTCAGCAAGTAGAGGGGCACAGTTTGTTCCCATTGGGATGCCGACAGTCTGTTGAAAAACGTCCCTCCGAACGTAACAAATATGTTGTCAATCAAGAAATCAAGCATCTTGATAATATCGGTTTCAGAGAATTGTTTTTTTTTGAATCAGAGTGATTCTTTACAAAGTAGGATTTATCCCTCCCTAAGACAAGATACTTGTATCTACGTTGGCCATTCTTTTTTATGAAGCAAAGTAGTACCAACTCTTTTAATTTGTCTTTAAGTTTGGAATGTGGAATACTTGTGTAAAGAGTAGAGAAGTCAAATGTTTTAATACTGTTACAAGATGAAAGAGAGTTAGATTGTATGTACTCTAAAAGATCTTTGGAATTTTTAAGTATCCACATCTGATTCACGCCACCTCTAGAATAGGCAGTTTCACAATAACTTTGAAGCCCGTTTTTGATTGCTGATAAAATGGATGTTAATAATTTAGAAAGAGGTTTTGTGGAGCATTTGGAAGACCCAGCAATATACCGCTGTTTGTAAGGACACTTATGTAGTTTAGGTATCCAATACAGTGATGGAAGATCCAGTTCTTCATCTTTGGTTGAAATACCAAAGGAACAAAGAACAGACCTATGATTATCCAGGATTTCGTCTTTGGTAAGTGTCGTGAGGGTATATGTTGAGTTTCCAAGTGAATTGTCTATACCTAATTCGTTTATCAAGCAATTAATGTAATTACTTTTACAGACAAAAACGATGTTATTTGGGGCTTTGTCTGCGGGGACAACAGCATATTTATCATGGAGGTCGGATAGGTGTTTAGCAACATTTGGGTCTTTAAAGATTGACGTAGCATGGGCATTGATGGACCCATTCAGTTTCTTAATTCTGATTTGTATTAAGGACCTCACTGCCTTTATCCATTCGGATAGAGTGTCTACGTCTTCCTTCTCGCGCTTAGCCCATTGCCTGGCATAATCCTCGACTGATTCCATCAAAATTTTAAAGTTGTATTTCCAATTGATGGATTTAGGCTCACGATATTTCGGACCTATCGATAACACGTTTCGTAGAGAAGTGTTATTAACAATGTTAAGGTCACCGGTAATAACGTGGCCAGCAGGATTATATGTGAATAGGGAACTAGCACAAGTGCAATCAGGAGGTTTAGACTTGAAGTCGTCAATATCGAGATCCTGCAAAACGCGTTTGTAATTGAAATTTTTAGTTGCAATAGGTTTGGTATAGGTATAAGAAATTATTGGTACAGACTGGTCTTTAAAATAAGGAGGTATTTTCGATTGAACTAATTTATGATGAAGTATATTGCCAAGGTTGACGCCATCGAGACCTATTTGGCAAAGGACAGATTTAGAAAAGATCTTTTCTCTTTTTCATCTTTTCCAATGCGAACTGGCTTGAAAAGTCTGTGACTTGCAATATCCGAAATTATAGCTTGAAGTTTGTATTGGTTTGAATGAGGGTTTGTAACAGTGGATTCCAAACATAAATTGAACAGAGAATGAAGTTTTGAAAGGGGTAATGAATAAAGTTTCGTGCGAATGGGATGAATACCTAACGGTTTTTGTATGAATGGCAGCAAGTCATTAATAGAGACATCATGCAGAGAGGGTGATGTATAATGACGATGACCATGACTGCGTCTACGTCGAGGAGTCGAGTTGAAAATATTCATCACATTCACCGAGTTACACGAAGGACTAGATAGAATACCTATATCATCAATTTTGTCATTGCAGCCATACGGTGTTGCAGTTCCCAATTGTCTAATCCAGTAGTCTTCATAACAGTTAACAAACTCGTGATGGCGTCCGTAAAATTTAGGAAAGGATGATATCAATTGGGAGATATATACTCCGTATGTAGGCGCTGATGGAATGTTGCTACATAGAATGGAAAGTTCACAATTGGGAAGCTGAAATAATATCTTTTGTCGTAAAGTAGTTTTGTTTTCAACTGACCCTAATTGTCGATTTCTAGATGTAAGATATGAGGCAGACTTAACTGTATTTGGTGTATCCTTTATTAACTAGGGGGAATGATGACAAAGTGTAAAGTGAAGACCAGACTAGGTATTTCCTTTTGTTATCCATGAAAAATAACTGTCACTAACAACTCTGTTTTGAGATTCATTCAATTGAAGATCAAGATCAAAATATGGTGGTAGTACTGAGAGAATTTGAAATAACACATATCTATTCTGGACATTCGACCATCAAAACTGGCAATTTTACACCAAGTTGTGGACATGTATTTCACACGTACATCAGTTTTCCTCTTCAATTCTTTTGGTGGCCTTCTCACATATATCAGCACTTATGAAAAAAGAATACTGCAAAATCCACTTTAAATAAGACCTGGCATTTCAGGAAGTTTTCGTTGTATATCGGAACAACTACTGAAGAAGGAAGTAGATACAAAGTCACCGTCACAAAGACAAGCTTTATGAACCTAAATTGACTGATTGTAAATAACCAAGGATTTACTTTGTAATTTGATTTTATATAAAAAAAAAAAAAAAAAAAAAAAAAAAAACCAGCAACAACATGTAAATGTAAATTACATTTTCTACATTTGAAAATGCCTGTACCAAGTCAGGAATATGACAGTTCTTGTCCATTCGTTTTTGATGCGTTTTGTTTTTCGATTTTGCCATGTGATTATGGACTTTTCAAATTGATTTTCCTATGAGTTCAGTATTTTTGTGATTTTACTTTTATTGACAAATTCGTCCATGATGTTATTATGAAAATTTGATTTATTTTTTTGACTTGTTATTTAGTCTCTTAATACATTTAGTAAAAGTTGACAAATGTTCCTGGTCGTGTACTGTGATTAAAAGAAATTCGATGTCTGACAGTTGTTTTTTGCTTTTTAGAAATTGAAGTTGAATTCTGCAACTCTTGTTAGTTCTCAGACAATAAAAACAATAATATTTGTTATGAATATACCTTTTAATATTTGTAGCGACATTATTGGTTGGTATGTTTTCAATTATTGGTTTCAAACATTACTGGCAACAATCAGCATTAATTGCTATGATCATTTGAAAAAAAATGTGACATTTCACAGATACAAGTAATTTTCAGTACTCAAAGATATATGAAAAGATGCATAATGTCAATAGTGGAGAGGGTTAATCTTAAACTATAACATGAGGAAGATGTTAATCTAATATGAATATGAACAACCACATTAAGGTTATGAGGATGTGCAATGAAATCATCGCTAAAAATTTACAGTTGCTATCATAAGTTTGATGATTACTACGTTGTTGAAGTTTCTTAACATACTATTTATATGTATTTGTAAAGTGAGCATCTGGGTGACTCATTACACATTAAACTTGGATTTTTAATGTTCTTGACTCTCTCCCATACTACTGGAAATAATAGGTATTATATGAAAAAGAGAACAAAGGAATATGCAAACGCATGAGTCAAAATAAAGGCAACAGCAGTATACAGGTGTTCAGACATAAATCGATTGAGTGAAAACAAATCAGGGTAGCAAACCAAAACAGGGAAACACATCAACTATAAGAGGAAATCAAAGGAACTACAGGAACACTGAAGTGCAACAAAAACAAACGCCAGCATTTATAGAAACAACTATTTGATAACAAATGCCATTCCTGATTTGGTACAGGACATTTTGGCTGAACATGATGGTTGAACCTTGTGTAATGGCTACTCAAACTTCCTGTTTTATGACAATGTTAAAAAAAAAATTGAATGTTGAATGTTGAAATCGAACGTTGAATGTTGAAATGATTGCAAGATAAAAAAAAATAATGTTGAATGTTGAATGTTGTTCGTGTTGTTTATTCTTTAGTTTTCTATGTTGTGTCATGTGTACTATTGTTTTTCTGTTTGTCTTTTTCATTTTTAGCCATGGCGTTGTCAGTTTGTTTTAGATTTACGAGTTTGACTGTCCCTTTTGGTATCTTTCGTCCCTCTTTGAATATTGAACCAACTTGACATCCATAACAGGAACACTAAAATGCAACAAAAACATAAACAAAACGAGAAAAGACTAACAGCTGTAAACAAACCACAACATAGAAAACTTAAGGCTGAGCAACACAAACCAAATTTTAAACGAGCTGATATCAGATGCACTGGAAGAATCATCGAATCCTGCTCCTCATGTCATACCCTTCACATTGCTCATTGAAGGGTGATTCATGCTAAGAAGGATATGCTTATTATTTGGGCTTTTACCAGAAACGAAATATTTTTATTTTTTTAACTTAAGAAATACTACTATTGATTTCCTTTTCACCTGACACAAAAATCAATTCAGATATATTAACTTAATACCTTGATCTCTTACACTCAGCACAAGCAAGTTCCACTTATATCCCTGCTGTCAATGTTGCAAGGTGACTTTATTTGTACTAAATGCCATTATATCGAAAGCTAACATAGATCGGTGGAACTTTAATGATATTGTAAATAATTAAAATCTATTATATATATCAGCATTTCGTGTGTATTCTAGTCTAGACGTGATATAATTCATCACCTTCGAAGACTGCCGACGTCCACCTAACCGGAATTAAACGTAAACATGAATATAAATAGATAGTTACCCTGTAAAAGTGGACATTTCTGGGTATGTTTGTTGTCAATTAATAGGTCAACCATCGTTTTTACCTTTATAAGAATGATTTTTGTTTGTAGATTGAATAAGTCAACAAAATGGTTCATGTTTGTTTCAGTTTAGATGTTGCCATTCTTTTCCTTTTGTTTGCTGAACACGACAAATACATGCGTTACAATGTCTAGTTAATGGATTAAATTGAAGTTCACTTGATTCAATGATGTCGAATTTTTCGCCTGCTAGTGAATAATTCATCATGCCTGTTTCATTGCTTATTTTGACAAAATTGGCTGCTAAAGCGACTTACTATTTTTAATCAATGACTGAACAAAAAATGTATATTTCAACTTTCTCATATCTCGTAGCTCATGTCCCTTTAAAAAAAAATCTGACTGGATGAAGATGTGGTCTGAGATACTCAACATAACTTATATAAAACAAATGAGGTATGTAATCAATAGTACGGTAACCCAAAAATATGTTTAATAAAAGCAACAGTAGTATAACGCAAGTACGAAAGTCATAAATCGATTGAGACAAGAAAGTTAATAGAAAGAAACAAAATTACATTTTTTTTTCTCAATAACGAAGTGTTTTATTTTAAAAGAAAATATATCAATCTATTAGTTCAGTAATTTTCGTGTCTGCCCTTCCATTATGTTACTCAAGAAAAAAATCAAAAAAATGGGTTACAATTGTATCGAAAGAGAAAATCGAGTGTATCTTTTTATGTTAGGGCGTGTTTGAGTTGAATATTTTGTCTTGATATCGTACAAAGCAAGATTAATTCATACATCGTCTCGCTTCAGATTCTATCATTTCTATATATCTAAGCTACAGGTTGGCTTTATAACCTAAAAAAAATCACTGTACTTAAAGATGAAATATATGAATCAAGTGAAATACCTATCTAATGAATCACAAAAAACATTGTAGGTATGTTCGAATAGCTATTTTTTTTACTGAAAGTACTTGACGACAGTCTTTCAAACTGGATGATGAAAATGCATATCCTCGAAAAATTATAATTTGTTGTGTTTGATAACTAGGGTCTATAGTCTTTAACCACTAAAAAATCTAGTCTGCCCTTCCACGACATATTTAAGTAGATTTTTTTTAAATGTTTATGAATTTTCGAAAATTCCACCTGACAACAGATCAGACAATAGTTTTAAGTTGAATCAATGCAGACAAGATCATTAACTGATGCTCATTAGTTGATACATTTGTCTTTTAAAATACAACTGACATATATAAGGATCGTAATGGTGCCATGTGGATAAATTTATCGGTTTCAGAGAGCAAAAATTGGCAGCGCGGCATCCCTACAACGCCTTCCATTTCTACGATTGTAAAAATGAACTGGCGTAATGGGGAGATAATTTTGACGAAGTAGAATCCTGACTGAAATCCTTCAAAGAAATGATAAATTTCTTTTCGTAATTTACTCCATATTTAAGCAATGATCTTCAACAAAAATATTTATTAATAAGCTGACAATTTGGCTACAATAATGCCTCGTTATTTCTTAATGCATACTACAAATCAATGTGTATATATATACGATTCAGATCATTCATCTTCATTGTATTCAAATGCAATGAATACATTGTTTTATTTTATGATAATTCAGTCATATGAAAAATCAAACTATTCTAATTAACTACCATTTAAATCTTTAACACATATGTTAAACCGTATGTAAACAAACAGTCTTTAACAAAATGGCTTTATCAAAATCCGAGTCAGGACCACAATCAACAACTCAGTTGGAATTATGTGAGTCTGATCCTAAAATCTCCAGGACATGTTTCAACGTATTTATGTGTAGTGCATGTAAGAAAAACATTCATCCTGAAATTGAAATTGCTTGGAAACAAAAGGATTCAGATACTAGTATCAAGCAAATTGAGATTCGGGATGCCAGAGGCAGAACAATATCAAACACCCGCGACGGTCCTGCCTGTGTAGATATACGATTTGTTGAAGTATATCAAACCACATTGAAAGGTGTTTTTCAGTTAGAAGTAAATACCTTAGATGGTTCATTTTGGATTGGTGATGGAGACCATAAAAAGGAAACTAGATTAATAACTTCCCATACAGCATTGCAGAAAATAAAGACTGATGGAAATATGTTAAAAGTGATATCTAGTCTTAACGTTCATATTTATGACATGGCCATTACTCCTGGTAATGATTTACTTATAGCTACTGACGGACCAATACTGAAACAGATCAGTGGGGAAAATAAAATTAAAGATTCTGTTTATGATTTGAACCCATATCAACCTTTGTGTATTCATGTTACCAAAGACAATAATGTCATAGTAGGAGCTGGAATTGAAGGAAGAAAAGAAAGAATTGTTATAGTGATGGACCAAGAGGGAAATAACAAAAATGTATATGATGAAGACAGGATTCATGGTATTTCATTTACATCACCTTTACGATTAACTGTAACTAAAAATGATAATATTTTTGTGATTGATATGATGCACCAAGAACACAGAGGAAGAGTGGTGGTGCTTGGACAGGATAACATTATTAATACGTATTCTGGACATTCCACCATCAACACTGAAGATAGACCATTTACCCCAAGCGATTTGACAGCAACCCCTGCCAACAACGTCATTGTTGTGGACATGTACACCAGTAGTCTCCATATTCTAAATTCCTCAGGGAACATGATAACATACATTAGCACTGCAGAAAAAGGGATTGTGCAGAATCCATTTTCAATATGCCTTACAATGGAGAAAAATGTCTGTATACTGTTTATGGGAACAATTACTAAAACTGATAGTAATGAAAAAAGCAAACTATATAAATTGAGCTTAACAGGATGTTAGTTAAAAATTATGTAAGCAAATGTTTTTATTGGTAACATATGCTTAATATTAAATGTGTGTAAAACACTTAATTTAAATAAACTCATCATATATTCCATAATAGTTATCAAAAGTACCAGGATTATAATTTTATACGCCAGACGCGCGTTTCGTCTACATAAGACTCATCAGTGACGCTCAGATCAAAACAGTTAAAAAGCCAAACAAATACAAAGTTGAAGAGCATTGAGGATCCAAAATTCCAAGAAGTTGTGCCAAATACGGCTAAGGTAATCTATTCCTGGTGTTGTAATTTCTGCTTCTTGCTATGTTTTGATATAGTTATAAAGCCAGCAAATACGAATACTCATAAAACTAGTAAATACACGGGATAATAAATAAATACGGACGTCAAATATGTTGTCTGTTCTCTCTCATCACTGGTAGCGTGAATAAATGATCAATAGTAAAAATGATACTTTTATTAAACAGCCGATATGTTTCCATACAAGTACAATATTCCAACAATAATATATAATAAACATACGGGGCGAAGCTGCTAAAACAATAATCTTTCTCGTGTATTTTCGTACGGGTCAACTGGGTTTATCTTAAATATTATGTACAATAATAAATACGGTAAATAAATGCAAGGCATACAGCTAATGCGCTGCTTCTTACCTCTAGGACCCCCCGGGATGAGCCTTGCTGCAAGCCAAACGTAAACACAGCAAAGACTAACGAACGTGACGTTGCACTGGTATTTATTTCAAATTACCGGAAGTAAATATTCTAAGCAGGAAGAAAAACATAACGTAAAACGCTTACATAAAATATAGGAGTCCTCGACTCAAAATGCTTATAATAATACAATCTTATGAATGATCAAATCTAGACATATTAATTCTCCCAGTTAAGAGCTCGCAAATGAACACTTTTGGGTTCACGCTTAAAATATTGACCCAACGGTAACGTTCTGAACAATACGTGACAAAGTTGCGCCATATACGACGTAATCGATACAGCTAAATAACATAAAGTAAAACGTACGTTAATTACTCATTCAATATACTAAACACTAGAAATGACTTCTGACAACTTATATAAACTCTCTTAATATTACAATAAATAACAATATTCCTTTACTTGGAAATAACCAAAACACACATTTACAACACTGGGGTAAGAAAATCCTTAGTTTTTCGAAAAAATGAGAGGTTTTCGTTAATGTCATGCCCATTTTTTAGTTGTTCTAGCTTTATCACTGCATGGTTGCTGTGTTGGACTGAGGATGAGGTGTCAAATTAATTATTTTTTTACTTCTTGAGGCTCTTATGTTGCCATTGTCTTTTAACCCAATAAGACTTGATTTCACCTCTTTTCATTTTGTAGATTTATCTGTCAATAAATAGGTGTTTATTTGACATAACTGTGAACCCTGCTTACTGTCAGAGTTTGTTATATTTTTTTTAATATCCTATAATAATAATATAAAAAAGAAGATTTGGTATGATTGCAAATGAGAGACCAAATAACACAGAAATTAACATTTATTGGTCATCGTACGGTCTTCAACTATAGGATTAGCCCATATCGCATTGTCAGCTGTAAAGGACCCCAAAATGACAAATGTAAAATAATTCTAACGATAAAACTTATCGAATGAGTAATTTCCAAACAAATAAACGAAAAACAAATATGATGAATCGAAAAAAAACCGACCACCACTGATTTACAGGCTTAAAGATTTGAGGTTAAACATGTAAGGAGGCGCTCAATCCTCCCCATAACATGTGACAGTGATGTAACAGTACAACATACGAAACAAATAATGAAAAATACAGAGTGAACTCGGAAGGGAACTTATACATTCTCATAACAAACAGAAGTTAACTACATATCTGAGTAGTTTACAATATAGTTGAAAGACATGTCATCACCTTGTGTAAAGGGTAGATGCTACAAAGGGACAATCTAAAATCATGTCAAAGAAATTCTGACAAAACAAAAAAAAATTAAAAGATAGGGATTTTATATTATAGTATGCCTACTGGGAGACAAAGTCTTGAATATTGATTCATCCAAAAGATGTAAAATCATTTAGATTTTGGAATCATGGAATTGTCAGGAATATTTCTGTCATTAGGTAATGAAAAGCCAAGACATTGACCAGATAACAACTTTATTACACAATATGCATGACCTAAACTGCAAAGGACTTACGTCAAAAGGGATAAATGGACAGACTGTGAACGGCATAGACCCGACAGAGACAAAAAGGAGTGAAACTGTAGTGAAAAAGCTCAAATTCCCCACATCCTAACATAACATGACATATTTGAGGTCCCACTGCTGAATGCATCCAAGGTTTCATTGAGTGGGAGCATCGCACAATGTAACGTGAACCTGATGTAAAACTAGAGACTCTTAAGAGTCTGTGTTGCTCATCTGCGTTTTCAGCAATTTTTTGTTGTTGTTGTTGATAGTAAAACCACAAAAATTACGGGGAAAAAATCAAAATAAAATGTCCACATTCAAATGACAAAATCAAAAGCTCAAACACATCAAACGAATGGATAACAACAGCCATAATCCTGACTTGGTACAGGCATCTTTTTCATTTAGAAAATATTGAATTGAACCTGGTCATATAGCTAGCTAAACCTTTCACTTGTATGACAGTCGCATCAAATGTCATTACTTTAGTATATTGACAACGATATGTGATCAAAACAAAAAGACAAAATAGATAAAAATGTCACAAAATATGGCCACAGCAGTCGACATTGTTTAATAATCTTAATCACTATAAAAACAAACAAATGTACAACAAAGAAGCAGAAAAGGGCATATAGACAAGGCACATTAAAAAAAAATGAAAGAGAAGAATACACAAATAGCACAATTACATAATGGGGGATGTATAAGTAGCCACGTCGTATCTATCAAAGGAACATTAAAAGGAACAAAGACAAAGCATATTAGCAATAAAATGCTTCGCTGAGCACAGCCTGATACGACAGCAGTGGTAGAACCCTGAATAGTTTGGTTGGGCAAATTTGGACACAATATTCAAGCTTGATACTATCTGAATTTGGATTGTGATCAAATCTTTGACATTAAATATAGGTTTCATAAACAAAATAAATATGGTCAAAGATTTGACAAATTGAATGCGCAATACTGTGTTATTGAAGATTTTTCTTGGAACTTTTTAAAAATTTGATATTGATCAATTTTGAAAAAGATATGAACCCTGAAAAAGATGGACCCCCCTTTTTTAAACTTTTAGAATCACCGTTGGAGCATGAACAATCAAACTCAATCCCAGTCTTACCTTTGTAGTATGGAACCTTTTAGTACAAATTTAGAGAGATCCATTCACTTAAACATAAGTTATTGCCAGGAAACTTTAAAAATGCTTCTTTTTGGCTCCTTTTTTCCCACTAATTCCTACATGTTCGGGGCAATTACCCCTAAACTCAATCCCAGTTTTACCTTATGTGATACGGAATCATGTAATGCAATGTCAAATGTCCAATGGACTTTGCAACCCCATTTAAGTACACCATAATAGTATTTAAATAGAAAATGACTTCACAATCATGGCTAGAATTAAACAAGAGTGCACACGCTGGTATGTTTCGCCTACTTTATCAACAATTTATATTATGTTGATAGTCCTAACTATAATGCTTTACTACAACTATCTCATAAACTAAAAATGATCCCAAAAAATTAGGTCAAGGTCATAAAAACCAGACAAGAAATAGATGTTCACCTTACAATCATTCAATGCACTAAATATAGTTGACTTAAAGCTTAAAGTGTTTTAGAAAAAGACTTATCAAGAAAACTAAACATTGGAATGTTATCCCACACACCAGTCTAGTTGACCTATTGCTTATGGTAATTGAGAAAACATACAAAAACTTAAAATTATCCAATGAACTATGAAAATAAGATCAAGATAGATGATACCAGCCAGGCAGACATGTACACATTAGAATATTTTCCTTCACCGAATATAGTTGACCCGCTGCTTACAATATCTGTGAAACGGACCTAATTTACTAACTTCAACCTTGATATTAAAACTAATCCATGAAATTGGATCAGTTCATGCGATGATGATCCCTATCTGGCGGACATATAAACATTGAAAGGAAACAATATGCATAAGATATTTATCCTATTATTCATAATAAGTGAGAAGACTTCATGACATGAATTTTACCATAATGGGAACAACAACTTTAAGAATGTAAAAAACGCGCGTCTGAGTTTATATACTACCACTGGGTCGATGCCACTGCTGGTGGAGATTTATTTCCCCGAGGGTATCACCAGCCCAGTAGTCAGCACTTATCACTTTTGTGCTGACATGAATTATCATTGATATGGTTATATTTATAATTCTAACATGACGTCCTTCAAACGCTTTGAGTACACACCCGTGGTAAAATATGAATATATTTCATGGGCTGTTCCCATTGTACCCCCACGTCATATGTTTTTTAATGAATGAGCGACTCGACGTCATAGAACAATGACGTCAGAATATAAGCAATTTACGGGAAAATACACGCTTGTGAAACAGAAAATCATCACAACAAGGAAACGTTAACAAATGATGCTAAAATGAGTTATATTAGCCGTTTTTGTATACATATGAGACATATAAGTACAATAATAATTAGATTAATCTAAAATTATCTAATTATGTTATCATAAATAGTTTAAGCATCATCATTTATTCAGTTTGCTCCGTTATTTTACGTCAATTTAATAGTGCGTTTATATATTGGAACGGCAAATAATGCCATCACCTAGAGCGCTTCGATCCAAAATAATTGCCGTATTTGTCCTGTTAGAATCGAAATAATTCATGGGGGCTTGAATATATCTAGATTTTACCACGGGTTGTCCCTTTATGCCGATATTTTACCCCTCGCTATCGCTCAGGGTAAAATATTTGTCATAAAGGGCCAACCCGTGGTAAAATCACGATATATTCAAGCCCCCATGAATTATTTCTTAAATTAACTGTTTATAAAATTTTAAATTTTGGAAATACTAAGGCTTTTCTACCTCAGGCATAGATAACCTAAGCTGTATTTGGAAAAAACTTTAAGGAATGTTGGTCCTCAATGCTCTTCAACTTCGTACTTTTTTGGGCCTTTTTAACTTGTTTGGATTCGAACGTCACTGATGGGTCTTTAGTAGACGAAACGCACGTCTGGCGTATATACGAATTTTAGTCCTGGTATCTATGATGAGTTTATTTACTACCACTGGGTCGATGCCACTGCTGGTGGAGATTTATTTTCCCGAGAGTATCACCAGCCCAGTAGTCAGCACTTAGCACTTTTGTGCTGACATGAATTATCATTGATATGGTTATACTGTGGATTTATTTATTTTCGTGGGTACCAATTTTCGTGGATAGAGGAAAACTTGCATATTCATGGGTATTTAAATTCGTGGTTTTGAAAAAATTCACATGCATTTCTTTAGAAAATTTGCATTTCGTTGAAAATTTAAATTCGTTGTTTCCCTGTACCCACGAAACCCACGAAAATTGGTATCCAACGAATATTAATGAATCCACAGTATTTATAAATTAACTGTTTATAAAATTTTAAATTTTGAAAATACTAAGGCTTTTTCTACCTCAGGCATGTATTACCTTAGCTGTATTTGGCAAAACATTTAGGAATTTTGGTCCTCAATGCTCATAAACTTCGTACTTTATTTGGTCTTTTTTAACTTTTTAGATTCGAGCGTCACTGATGAGGAAAATATCAACCTCTAGTAATGATGTAAGTAGCACATCATCCTCCGAAAAGGGTGTTTTTTCTACCCCATATAGCAAGGATATTGGTAGAACCTCAGGTTCCAGTGAGATTTGTTTTAAATTAAAGACGTTTCTCAAATGGTAACATCATTAGATGATTCATTATGGCTTAATGAAGGAGGCGCTCATAAAAGGAATAAAATCATTCACTTCCCATACGGGATTGCAGAAAGTAAAATGCGAGGGAAATAAGCTTAAGCTAGGTGAAATATAGTTTACATTTAAAATATATGACATGGTAATTATTCATAGTAAATACTCACTTATAGCCAGCATCTATGTGTGAAACCATATAAAAAAAATTAGGAGCATGGAAAGGTATAAAAGACAAATGCATGGTGATAGGCATGAATCGAGTTTTTTTTAAGGGAGAAGGTATCATTGGAAGATACATGTTGAGATTAAGATAAAAGGTATCTCGTTTACCTTCCCAACTAGAATCACAGGCACTAGCAATGATAACAATTTGTCTGTCGATACAATGAATAATTAAGGTTAAGGAAGAGTTGTATAGTACTTGAACATGAGATCATGGTCAGAAATAAGCAATTTAAAAACAAAATTTAAAGAATTGATTGTTTTTCTATTCATTCCAAACCCAATATAGTTATAAACCACAAATTTAAACCAACATTCCGTATGTGTTATGTGATCTTATTGGAAGAATTTATATTGTAAAATACTGACTTGTGGTACATGTTTGCTTTTGGCTCCTTTTTGCCAAAAAGTCTTAACGGTTAACCCATAAAATCAATGCACTTGCTTTTTTTGGAACCTTTTGTTACATTTTTTATAGAGATCCATTTGTACATATTGTTATTGTCTGGAAACCAAATGTCTTCGAACGACGACGATGACGACATCGCCATATCATTATATGAGCCAAATGTTTGTGGTCGTATACAAATAAACAAAGCACTCATACAAAATTTCTCGCAGTTACTAAATCAAAACCATTTACCACTACACTGGGTAGATGCCATTGCTGGTGGACGTTTCGTCACCGATGGTATCACCAGCCCAGTAGTCAGCACTTCGTTGTTGACATGAATATCAATTATGTGGTCAATTTATAACTTTCCTATTTACAAATGTATGAATTTTTCGAAATACTAAGGATTTCTGTTATCCCAGGCATACATTACCTTACCTATATTTGGCACAACGTTTTTGAATTTTGGGTCCTCAATGCTACTCAACTTTGTACTTTTGGCTTAATAACTAGTTTGGTCTGAGCGTCATTGGTGAGTGTTGTGTAGACGAAACGCGCGTCTGGCGTATTAAATTATAATCCTTGTACCTTTAATAACTAATTATATATAAATCCGCTTCTCCCAGGTTATGTTTTGATTGTTGTTAAAGATAGGGTACATTTTTACGCTAATGAATGATTTATACAAGCTCACACGCCTGGTTTACCCTTTAAATTGTTATACCCGTCATGTTTCTGATGTAAGTACTAAACCGGTAATAAATTTAATTCGTTAAATCACGGTAAAGGGGACGGGATCGTAGTTACGAGTATTATGACATATCTGTCGTCATTTGCGATGCAGATATTCCACAACGGTCAACCAACTCGTGATGGCGTCCGTAAAATTTACGAAGGGAGGATTTCAACTTCTCCACTTTGAACTTTTGGTTTAGTAACTTCCTTGAAAGCAGCAATCCTCTATCTAGGAAATCATGATAGGAAATAAAAGTCTTGGTATTTCTCAAATACAATGTTATTGAATTGAAATGGTTGATTTTAAATTTACTCGGTAGATTAAATATCATAAATCAAAAGAAGTTTTAGATCAGTAATTTTCTTTTCATTTGAAATACAGCTTTACTAATATTGTCACTTACAAAATTTGGCATAATTAAAATAGTTAATGTTTTAATCTATAGGAGGAAACTTTTTAACACCATATATAGCTGAAATAAGAAAAATATTCTTTATACACATGTCTTTATCCTATTCGCAATTAGGAATATAGTCTTCAATACGTGTCAGTTATGAGAACAGGATAATATAAAAAAAATCTCCTGGATGAATACCGTACTTTGATATTTCAAGAAAATATGACTTTTTCCATTCCACAATTAATACAGTTTGCGATTAAGTGTCACTTATGTCAAAAGGATCCTAAGATATCCTACAAATGTTTAGAATGTGACTTGCTGATGTGTAGTGAATGTGAGCATAATATTCATCCTAAAATAAAAACTGCAGGGGTACATAGGATTATGGCTATCAATGATGTCGGGAGTACACCGCCACCAAATAAAGATATTGGTAATACATCATCATCCAACAAAGATTATGCTAATGTTGATATGCCTATTGTTGGAGAATACCAAACCAAGTTAGAAGGCGTTTTTCACCTGACATTATCCTTAGATAACTTATTATGGATTGGTGATGGATATCATAAAAAGAAAATAAGAGTTTTTTCCTCCCATAAAGGATTGCAAAAAGTTAAATGCGAAGGAGATAGGCTACAGTTAATATCTAGCTTTAACAATCAGATTTACAACTTGGCCATAAATTCAGGTAATGATTTACTTTTAGCTACTGACGGACCAATACTGAAACAGATCAAAAATGGAACACATGAAGTTGTGAACACTGTTTATGATTTACATTTATATCAGCCTATTTCCATTTATGTTACCAGGAACAATAAGGTGGTAGTAGGTGCTTCGAATAGCCATAATCAGGTTGTTATTGTTATGGACAATAAAGGAAATCCTGAAAAGGTGTATGGGAATGACCAGAATAAATACATTTCATTTGCCTGTCCCTGCAGAATAACTGTAACTAGCAATGATAATATCTTTGTAATTGATAGAACAGGGATGAATATGGAGGAAGGGTAGTGCTTCTGGGACAGGAAGACATTTTACATACCTATTCTGGAAATTCAATTATCAACTTGTTGTCCCTTTGATATCTTTCGCCTCTATTTTGACTTTTTTTTTACAGATATGTATACCTTACAATTATTCCCTGCATCAAATGTAGTTGACATTTTGATAATAGAACATGACAAAACTCAATAAATTGCTTCGCTGAGCGCAGCCTGATACGACCGCAGAGTTAAAACCCTGACCGCATAGTTTAAACACAAAGGGGCAAATTTGGACACAATATTCAAGTTTGATACTGAATTGGAATTGTGACCAAATTTTTTACAAAGTATGTGTTCTGACACATAATAAATGTCAATTTCTTAAAAATGTATTGCGCAATACTGCGCAATTAAAGATTCTTCTGGAAATTTTTTTAATTTGAAATTTGAAAAATTGAAGAAAAAAAAAACATGAACCCGTTAAAAACTTTGGAACCCCTCAAACTTTTTGAATCCCCCTTTTAGCAATTACCCCCAAACTCAATCGTAGAATTTCTCTTGTAGTAAAGAACTTTGTAGTATAATCTTAGAGAGATCCATACTCTTAAACACAAGCTATTGTCTGGAAACTAGGAAAATGTTTGTTTTGACCCCTTTTTGGCCCTTTATTCCAAAACTGATGGCACCATAACCCCCAAATCTTCTACTTGTGGTATTTAATAGTGTGACTTTAAAGCAACTGAAATACTTATACACGACTAATTACTTAGTATCCTGAATAAGAAAAATGCTTGTTTTGGGACCCTAATTAATAAACTATGAAAAAACATCACCCCCAAAATCAATCCCAACCTTCTCTTTGGGGTATTGAAACCTCTTGAAAATTTTCATAGCTAGATCCATTCACTTACACTAAAGTTATTGTCCAGAAACAAAATGTATCGTCATACGATGACAACGCAGACGCCATCGTGTCGTATTCAAATTAACATTGACCACCGAACCGTGAAAATGAGGACGTCAGATGACCAGACAGACAAGTACGCATAAAAATTATTCCATATGATACACGAAATATAACTGACCTTTTGCTGTTATAATTTAAAAAACAGTCAAAAACACAACACAACTGCACAAGGCGATGAACCATGCCAGACATACGTGGTGCACCTTATTATTACAGTCACCAATCATTCCATACGCCAAATATAGTGATCCTATAACTGATAGAACCAGGAAAATGTGGCCAAGGTCATAAGAACCTTTCCAGACAATATGTACCCATCACAATTGTTCCATAAACGGAATAGGATTAACCTAGTGCTTATAATATCTGAAAATAGTGCAAACCACAAAAAATAAACATCATCAAATGAATGATGAAAATGAGAACATCTTTAGATGAAGTCTGTCAGACGGACATGTTCACCTTACAACCATTCCATACATCAAATATAGTGGCATATAAACTTTAAAATCTTTCGAAAACCTAAAAAAATGTCTTATCCTATGCAGATTACCGTAGCCGTATTTGGCACAACTTTTTAGAAAATTAGGTTTTTAATGTACATTGACATGTAATGGTTTACGTTCATGAATAGTTATTTGGATGAAGAGTTGTCTCATTGGCACTCACACTCCATCTTCCTATATCTATCTTAAACTTTATACTTGTTTGGCTTCATAAATTTGGTCTGAGCATCAACAATGAGTCGTCTGAAGACGTAACGCGAGTCTGGTGTATTAAATTATAATCATGATACCTTTGATATCTATTTGCTGACAGTATCTTAGAAAAAGACAAAAACAACAAAGATTAAACATTGTCTAATGAGCCATGATATTGGGGTAAATGTCAGATAAAACCTACCAGTCTGACATAAACAACTTACAATCATTCCACAAACCAAATATAGTTGACGTATTGCTTATAGAATCGGAGATAGGGACGTAACTTTGATCAGTGAGATTGAGATCAGGTGAACCCTATATGACAGACATGTTTATATTTGATACGTTTCCCTCAGTTTCAGTTTCTAACCCGGATTTGTTTTTTTCTCTATTGATTTCTGAATTTTAAACAGCGATATACTACTGTTGCCTTTATTTATATAGATGTTACTAAAAATCCCACTGTAAAAAATGTAATCAAGCATTAATTCAACCATAAAATTGAGGTCAAGGACCAATTACAGATGGAATCCTCTCAACATAAGGTATCTATACACAAGGTATGAAGTATCCATATCTTCGACCACATTAAACCTATAGCGTTAGCCATATAGTTAATGCCTTTACTGTCACAGATGCTGCAATGTAAAAACTTCATTGCAGGCAAAACAAAAACATAACATTGACCAATAAACCATAAAACTGAGATCAAGGTCAGATGGTTTTAGCAAGACAAACATGTTTAAATTTCAGTCATTTCGTACATTAAATTCATTTGACCTATTGTCTATAGTACTTCAAAAGCAGACCAAAACACAAAAACTTAACACTGACCAATGGACCACAAGAGACTGACATATACCCCTAACGATAATTTCCAAATGCCACATATTATTTACATACCACTTACAGTATCTTAGAAACAGACCTTATCACGTAACTTAAACATGACAACTGATCCATGAAATGAGGTCGAGGCCAGGTGACCCTGTCTAACAGACAGTGCAGACGTTGCAGGGAACCCATATCTCAAACATAATTATCCTTTTACTCATATGTGAGAAATTTTCATGTCAAAAATTATTATTTCTCAGGCAGATGCTGCAACATGAAATTGAGGTCAAGGACAATGGACAAATTACAGACAGAAACTTCGTGACATAAGGACGATAAGTTGCCTGCATACATGATAGGAAGCATCCAAGTCTTGTACCTTCAGAATATAAAGCTTTATAATACAAGAGTTTATACGCTGAAATGTCTCGCCTTTTTACTAATCATTGATATTAGGTTGATAGTCTTAAATATAAAGCTTTATTACCACAGTCACATAAACTTTACATTAACCATGAAAACTAAACATTGACCAATGAACTATGAAAAATATGTTAAGGTCAGATGAACCATGCTATGCAGACATGTAACGCTAACAATTTTTCCAAACAACAAATATTGTTGACCTATAGTTGAGTAAGAAAAACAAACAAACCAAAACACAAACACTCAACACTGAGCAATGTTCGGTGAAAATGAGATCAAGGTTAAAAAAAAACCTGTGCAACTGACATGTTGATTAGAAAATATTTCCATCAACCAAATATAGTTGACCTATTGCATATAGTATTAGAAAAAAGACCAAAACTAAAAAAAAATAACTTTGACCACTGAACCATGAAAATGAGGTCAAGGTCAGATGACAACTGTCAGCTAGACATGCACACCTTACAATCATTACATAAACCAAATATAGTAGACCTATTGCATAAAGTATCAGAAAAAACAACCAAAGCACAAAAACTTAACTACAATGTATAACCACTGAACCATGAAAATGAGGTTAAGGTCAGATGACACCTGTAAGTTGGACATGTACACCTTACAGTCCTTCCATACTCGACTTATTGCTCCTATTATCTGAGATATAGACTCGACCACCAAAATCTAATCTTTTTCACTGATCCATGAAATGGGGTTGAGTTTAAGTGAAAACTGGCCGACAGGCATGAGGACCTCGCAAGGTATGTACATATAAAATATATATATCCTATCACTTATAATAAGAAAGAATTTGACATTACAAAAAAAGATTACTTTTTTTTCAAGTAGCCACTGAACCATGAAAATGAGGTCAATGACATTTGACATGTGACTGACACTAACTTCGTAACATGACGCATCTATATACAATAAAATTAACGGTACCAATTTTCTTGCACCAGATGCGCATTTCGACAATACATGTCTCTTCAGTGATGCTCGTGGCCAAAATATTTGAAATCCAAGGCTTATCTAAAAGATGAAGATCTATAATAAAAAAGGCCCAAAAAGTATAGCTTAATACGTGAAATGAATCAGAGCTTTGCATGAGGGAGATACTAGTATATTCCTTAATTTATAATAATTTCTAACATTTTGTAACAGCAAATACAAAAAGAGGGACGAAAGATACCAAAGGGACAGTCAAACTCATAAATCTAAAACAAACTTACAACGCCATGGCTAAAAATGAAAAAGACAAACAGAAAAACAATAGAACACATGACACAACATAGAAAACTAAAGAATAAACAACACGAACCCCACCAAAAACTAGGGGTGATCTCAGGTGCTCCGGAAGGGTAAGCAGATCCTGCTCCACATGTGGCACCCATCTTATTGCTTATGTGATTACAAATCCGGTAAATAGTCTAATTCGGTAGGTCACATTCATGAAAGGGAAGGGGATTGTAGTTACGGCGTTAGAAACATATCCGATATCATTTGTTAAACGGTTATACCATAACGGTCAACCAACTCGTGATGGCGTCCGTAAAATTTACGAAGGGATGATTTCAACTTCACCATTTGGAACTCTTGGTTTAATTGCTTCCTTGTGTGCAGTAACCCTCATTCAAGAAAATCATGATAGGAAATGCAAGCACGGGAATATCGTAACAATTGGGAGATATATACCCCGTATGCAGGTGCTCCTGGAATGTTGCTACTTAGAAATGGAAAGTTCACAATTGGAAAGCTGAAATGATCTCTTTTGTCGTAAAGTTTTGTCTTCAACCGACCCTCATTGCCAATTTCTAGATGTAAGTCAAGATATGAAGCCGACTTAACTGTATCTGTAGTATCCTTTATCTCCAATTCGATGTGATAGATGCGTTCCACATAGTCACCAAATTTTGAATTGTTTAGTGAAAGAACATCATCTATATAGCGGAAAAGAGTTAAAGGATATTGCTAACTTCTTATCTTTCTTTCTAAGAAGTTCCTGCATGAAGTCAGCCCAATAATAATAAAGAAACAAGTCACCAAGTTTATATGCTGAAATGTCTCGCCTTTTTACTAATCATTGATATTAGGTTGATAGTCTTAAATATAAAGCTTTATTACCACAGTCACATAAACTTTACATTAACCATGAAAACTAAACATTGACCAATGAACTATGAAAAATATGTTAAGGTCAGATGAACCATGCTATGCAGACATGTAACGCTAACAATTCTTCCAAACAACAAATATTGTTGACCTATGGTTTATAGTTGAGTAAGAAAAACAAACAAACCGAAACACAAACACTTAATCTTTGGAATCTTTGGAATTTTTAAGTATCCACATCTGATTCACGCCACCTCTAGAATAGGCAGTTTCATAATAACTTTGAAGCCCGTCAAAGTATGCATCCAGGTCTTCCACCTTCTAAAATATAGATTTTTTAAGAAGTTAGCTACTATTGCTGCTGCCACCGCCAGATCACTATCCCTATGTCGAGCTTTCCGCAACAATAGTTGCAGGCTCAGCAAAATTGCTTTGCTGAGCAGTCTGATACAACCGCAGAGGTTGAAGCATTAACAGCTGGGACAAATTAAGACACAATACTCAAGCTTGATACTGTACGAATTTGGATTGTGATCAAATTTTTGAGATAATATAGGTTTTTGACACAAAATAAGTTTGGTCAAAAGTCTTACAAATCTATTGCACTATACTGTGCAATCGAAGATTTCTTTTTGAAAATGTTTTGGTCCACAATTCCTAAACGTTGGCCAAATAACCCCTAAAAGGAATCTCAATCTTCTACTAGTAGCATTAAACATTGTGAAACAATTTCAGACCAATTGAAATACTTGTACACCTGTATTATCCTGAAACTAGAAAAAATACTTGTTTCGGGGTTCTAATTCCTAAACGATTGGGACCATCATCCCAAAATCAATCCCAAAGTTCCTGTTGTGGTATTGAACCTTCTTCAAATTTTTTTATAGAGATCCACTCACTAAAAATAAGTTATTATCTGGAATCTAATGTGTCTTCGGACAAAGACGACAACATGATATTAATTTTTTTTGAAGTCGTATAAAAATAAGCTAAGACCAGGCTGAATAACAGTTGTGTTTCTTCACAGGTGATACAAAAAAGGTCAAGCCCTGAAAAGTTGGGGCAAGTATGAACACAACATTCAAGCTTGATAAAGTTCTGAATCTAGATTTTGAAATACTAGTAGGACATATTCCTTTAATGGTAAAATATCAAAAGACACATCCTTCTTTTTTAGGTATTAAACCTTGTGGTACAATTCATAGAGATCCAAAGACTTATACTCAAGTTATTTCCTGAAACCAGAAAATCCTAGTTTGTCCCATAACCTCAATGATTAATCCCAACCATTCTTTTCAGGTATGAAACCTTGTGGTTTAATTTCATAGAGATCCATACACTTATACTCAAGTAGTTATCTTGCAACCAAATATCTTCTGACATTTGGCATGCCACAAAACCAGGTTCAACCCACCACTTTCATTCCCCTTTAAAAGTGTCCTGTACCAAGTCAGGAAGATGGCCATTGTTATATTATTGTTTGTTTATGTGTGCGTTGCATTTTAACGTTGAGTTGTTTGTGTTTTCTCTTATTTTTGAGATATTGAGATAAGACGTGGCACGGTACTTGTCTATCCCAAATTCATGTATTTGGTTTTCATGTTATATTTGTTGTTCTCGTGGTGTTTTGTCTGATGCATGGTCCGTTTCTGTGTGTGTTGCGTTTCGATGTTATGTCGTTGTTCTCCTCTTATATTTAATGCGTTTCCCTCGGTTTTGGTTTGTTACCCCGACTTTAAATTTCTTCTAAGAGAAATCTATCACTCATTGATTAATTTACCTGAGTAAAAAATTTATCTGCTTAATTGATGGAAATAACATGTTGACTATTAATATTAAAACTGTATATGAGTTTGAATGTATTATATTTTCCAAATGTTGAATGTAAACACTGATTCAAACATTAATAAAAGTTGATTTCTCAAAAAATTCAACATTATTCCTATCTCCCCCAAAAAAATAATATAATAACTCTAAAAATTGTGATTTTTATATATTAAGGCCTTCTTAAAAGTATTCTATAACTAAACAAAAACTAAAAGATGCAAATTTTCATACGAAAAATACTTTTTTTTTAAAACAAACTTTTTATGATTAAATTATTATCTATTTGAACAGATTGAAAAAAATATTATAAATGTTTTTAATACACCTGAAATCACAGGCATTTTTTTTTAATTTTGAAACATGTAATTTCTATCAGTTTAACAGATAAACTTTTTACTCTGGTAGATTAATCAATGAGTGATAGATTTCTCTTAGAAGAAATTTAAAGGTCCTGGTGAATAAACTATACAGAGAACAATACCTGTTGTATTTGTTAGATGGGACAATAGAACTGCCAAAAATTTAAATGGACAGGTAACTATCAGGTGAATCTATGGAAAGGTTCAATAGGGTGCGCAATAACAACTTGTTTAAAGGGAAGTTTTAGTTGTTGTTTTTTTTATAGCTAAAATGATTGTGATATGAAAATTGAATCCAAAACTTGATTTAAAGTTATCAAAAACCTAAAGCAGGATCAATAAACATGAAAAATTCTCATAATATACTTTTATGGCACATAATTAAACAATCTTATGTTCATCTCCATACTCAGTTTTACGTTTAAATTAATACTAACTGCACTGAAATAGTCTGTTTTTTTCTCTATGAAATAAAACAAATTTTTTATCATATTTCTCATTAGTCTTTTATTGGTATCATTTCTTAGAAAAATAAAGTAATAAAAAGACACGATAGAAACCCTTTTACAGATCAATGATACAGTATTTTATCATTGTGATAGAAAGGTTCTTTATAAAGAATCCAGGCTATGTTTTTCAATATAATAGTATGTATATAATGAATTGTGTAAATGAATAAAAATAACTACACTGAAATGTTCACAATGATAAAAAAAGAATGAAAACTTAATATAGCAAAGTACTATATTGACTAATTAAAAAAAACCCTCTTTTTTCATTTTTTTTTTATCATGTTCTAAAATCAAATATGTCTGTTTTGGGTGTTTCGGTTTTATATATTTTTTTTATATTGAACCTTACAGAACTGGAATTTCTTATTAATATTTCTTAGATCAATTAAAATATAAAAGTCATACACATGGATAATCATAATGTTAACTTAACAACCAACTGCAGCTGTTATATGTAAGGTAATGAATCTTTATAAATGTTAACTTAACAACCAACTGCAGCTGTTATATGTAAGGTAATGAATCTGTATAAATGTTAACTTAACAACCAACTGCAGCTGTTATATGTAAGGTAATGAATCTGTATAAATGTTAACTTAACAACCAACTGCAGCTGTTATATATGTAAGGTAATGAATCTGTATAAATGTTAACTTAACAACCAACTGCAGCTGTTATATGTAAGGTAATGAATCTTTATAAATGTTAACTTAACAACCAACTGCAGCTGTTATATGTAAGGTAATGAATCTTTATAAATGTTAACTTAACAACCAACTGCAGCTGTTATATGTAAGGTAATGAATCTTTATAGATGTTAACTTAACAACCAACTGCAGCTGTTATATGTAAGGTAATGAATCTGTATAAATGTTAACTTAACAACCAACTGCAGCTGTTATATATGTAAGATAATGAATCTGTATAAAAACCAATTCAATTTTTCATCCTCTATGATAATCACATATTCATACACAAGTCAGTATTTATCTTTCACATATTACTCAGTGGTCTTGGTAGTTCAGAATGAAGACCCTGAAAGTAAAAAATACAAATGCATTTACATAAAATTCAAAACTCAATTGTCCTCAATGAATAATAAACAGACTGGCTGTAGCAAATTTACATGTATAACTCCGATGTTGTATGTGAGGTTGTATTTAAATGGTCAAAGTCATCCAGAACTATGATCTTGAAGTAGGAGAGATGTCATGTCCTATTAGATCATTTTAATTTTTCTTGTATGCTAAACTTCTAATTGTTTCTCTTGATTTTAAAAGTAAGTAACAAATCATTTTTTTGTGGCAGTAAGTATCTACTTATTTTCAATGTTTATAAAGATATATGCCATTAAAAAATGTGTAGTCAGAGTGACAGAAATTCAATTTCCAAAAAGGATAATATCCCTATCCACTTCATTATATACCTTCAATATGTCTTCCTTCCAGAAAATTTTCCCATCAATGGCATCGGACCACCTTTTCCTCCACCTCTCTGTTTATTTCCTCCTCTCCCTCTCTGGTTATTTTGTCCTCCCCTTGTTCTCTGGTTTTGATTTCTGCCTACTATTAGTGACATGTTTGGTTTCTTGAATACTGAATCGTTCCTTAAGGAACCTACAAAGTAAATTTATAATGAAATTCACAATCTACACAAACAACAAACGCATATATTGTATATCAAACTTAACCTCCAATTGCTGAAAAATTCATGTTGTGCCTTGCATGTGTGTATCCTGAAACTTCCAGTCATTGTGTTATTGTTACATGGTACAATTTTTGTTTTCTTGTCTTTCAATTTTGCTATAAATCTGCTTTGTCTATATGCCTTATTGGGTTTCTTTGTTACATATGATGTGGCTCTGTTCTGATACATCCAATCATTGTGTTATTGTGCTATGGTAGTTTTTGTATAATCCTGGTTATTTTGATAACTTGTGTATCCTTGTCTTACATTTTTGCTATTGTACTGTGTCTATATCATGTTTATTACTTTTTGTGCTTCTTTGTTACATATTTGTTTGTTTTTATAGCAACACAATGTTAAATGCTGTACCCTGCCTTTTGACATTTTTACATACTATGTCTATATCATATATGTTATGTTCACATTTTGTTGTCAGTATAATAGAATTGAATATGACTGTCATACAAATGAGAGGTTTAGCTAGCTATAAAACCAGGTTTAATCCACCATTTTCTACACAAGAAAATACCTGTACCAAGTCAGGAATAAGACAGTTGTTATCCATTCGTTTGATGTGTTTGAACTTTTGATTTTGCCATTTGATTAGGGACTTTCCGTTTTGAATTTTCCTCGGTGTTCAGTATTTGAGTGATATTACTTTTCAATGCTGATGTTTGGTTAATTATTTTAACATTGATCAACATATCATCATGTATTTTGTTTCATATCTTTGGTTGACTTTAGTATCTGTAGAACCAATGATTTCTAAACTACATACAAGTACTTGGGATTTAAGCTCTGCCTTTTTGCGAGTGTTGTATACAGAATCTGTTAAGACTGGGCAATGATCAAGTTTCATATGTAAGCTACTGATTATATCTGCTGTTTAAGTATAAATTGACCAACTATGAGTATTAAAATACGAATAACAATTTATATGTTACCTTACCACTTACCTTGCATGGTTGTATCCATTACATAATCATTATATGTCCTTTTCATTGGTTCTTCTGTAAATTTACGTTTCTTGGGTGAAAACATTTCACTCATACCAGATGACCCCTTACTGCTGTATATATCTGGATAACTAATAGGTTGATTTCTATCAGCACTCAACATGTCTGATTTATCGTTGTAACCTGAACCTACATTTGTTCTCCTCTGGTACGTGTCACCCATATCTCGCTGCATGTTGTCCCTACGCCTTGGGCTAAAATCATCTCCAGTATCTCTAACATAATCATCATATTGACCCCCACCCATACCACTGTCCATTTTTTGTCTATATCCAGCATCCATACTTCTTTTAGAACCTTGATTATAATTATCCATGCTCCTATCATCTGCCATGCCTCCATAACCTTGACTAAGTCTATCAGCAAACTGATCTCTACCACCTGAACCACCAAAGTCATTGCCTCCTCTCTGTGTTAACCTATTGCTTCCTCCATCATTATATGTCTCATCACCATATCCAATATGTATATTAGGCCCTGCACCAAAATCACCACCACCTTCCATGTGTAAATCATCCTCGTTATAATTCCCAGCAAGTTTAGCAAGCCTTTGATTAGCAGGAGTATCAAACTTCCCTCTATGACTTTGAGAATTACCCCTCATTCCCATTTCATTATCCATCAGACTGGTATGACTTTGAGAATTACCCCCCATTCCCATTTGATTATCCATCAGACTGGTTATTTTTCCCAATCCTGCTGCATTTCCCTGATTTCTGCCATCTCTTCCTCCTGATAGATTCCTTGGATTACCTCTGCCTCCTCTGTTTTAAATGAAATAAAATTTTCTGTGAAAAATCTAACACTTGTATCCAAGTAACTGTTTCTGACAGTAGGATTTCCAAGAAACAATAACTTTCAATTCTTAATTTTCATCAACACCTTACATTCTGCAGTTGAACCTTTCTTGACAGTTTTCTTAAAAATAATGGGACACCCGTTTATCTTCAAGGAGGGTTTTGGAACCCGCCTTTTTTAAGCTGATCAATGCATTTGAATGGGGGCATGTAGTTGGAACCCCCTTTTAAAATGGCTGGATCCACCACTGTAACAGTAAGACTTAATTATTTGTTTAAGATTGCTAACAAAATTTGAAGTTATATTTGTTTTATCCATGTCAAAATGTTTCTGTTTTGTCCCATCTATTTTTTCCTTGTTCAGCTGTACAATTGTCATTTTTCATTTGATGTGTTTTAACGTCCCAATCCATTACTATCAGATATTTAGGAGGTACCTAACACAACAGGGAGATCACTCTGTTAAGTCAGCTAAATGTTTTAATTACGTTATATTGTAAAAGGATTATTAAGCTTTCCAATGATCAAAATTGGTGTTTGTCAAACTGCTATATAACCAGTGTAATTTTTCTGACATAACAGTTGGTTCAAAATTTTTGAATTTTTGATATTGTTGTTAAAGGGTCAAAGTAACATAAAAAGACAAAAGTTTTGTGAAAATTAAGTGAGCCAAATAAGTTTTAGTCAACATGTTAGGTATCACCTTAAAGGAGCCATGTAAATATTATTTTTGTGTATGTACATTTTATACCAAAATGGCCCCTTTTATTTCAAATAAACCGTTTAACATATATATCTTACCTTCATGTGATCAATTATAAATACGGTATGTATGTGTATACTTTTTCCTCATCATAACATCTCTCTGCATACAAAGCTGCATCTTATAACTGAGTATTTTGCATAGGGTTAAAATCCAAAATAGGTATGTTTCAGGAATTGTTTCATTTGGTCTCAAGGATATCATGAAATAGGTTTTGGAATCAATCTCATTCAGACAGGCACAGTTTTAAACTTAAAAACAGATGCTAATTTAAATGACCTGTATATTCCATATGGAGAGGAATTTATGAATAATGGGAATGAATAATAGTCCTTTAAGATTACTGCAGGAGACAGATGGAAGCAACCAAGGTTTAAACTTTTTCTCCAAAAACTATTGAACATTCATCTCTATTGAATCCGTTGGTGCCTTTAAAAGTCAGATTATTCTTAGATTGATTGATTGGTGTTTAATGCCACTTTCAACACTAATGTGCTATTTTGTGGTGGTAAGATTTAATTGGAGAAAAACCACCAACCTTCCGTAGTAAAACCGACTATCCTAGTCAATTAAGATTGGAGTCAAGTGCTCCAGCTGATTTTGATCTCACAACTACAGTATTGACTGGTTAGTGATTACTGTAGTTGAAATACTTAACCACTTGGCCACTGAAGCCCCTTAATGTAACTGACTGTGCAAGGGCTAACCAGCCATTCACCACACCAGTTAGTTACTGAGGTCCAGATTATTTTAAGACGATATATTCTTTAAAAATCTTTGTAGGAAAGTGGAAAGAATCTTCTACAGAAATTGAATGTCCCCTCATGGAACTAGCTACCCATTTTGCCATTGTATAATGTAGCTCTTTAGATAAATATGTCATCATATACACCTTATCACTAATCCCAGACGCTTGAACTTTTGACGCATACAACAATCACTTTTTCATTGTGGCGTCAGATATTTTGTTTTAAGACGTCAAAATTTTACGGGAACCTGTGTGATATCCAGTAATGGCTGACAATAGGGATAAGGGGTATTATAAAACAGCATCATTTGTCATGTAATCTAGGGCTGTTTTTCTCCATACCTTCTTTGACAGAAGTTTCAGCTTGCATGTAAATGGAGAATTTGACGTTAATCAATTATTTCTTGGTGACATAGTCTATGCTGTTGAAAGTGGTAGCTTTCATGTACTTTCCATTAGTCATAGACATTAATGTGATGTTTCACATCATTATTAATTATATATGGGTAATCTGATAATAAATGGGTTAATAAGTTTGAAACAACCTAGTACCATGTATCATAAAAGCAGACAAGTTTTCGCATTCAAATCCAAAATCACCCTCGTAGAACAGTTCTTGCAAATTGTTTTCTTGAGGAATCTTAATTTTAATGTATTTACATTTGACTATCAACTGCATCAAGGGCCGACTCAAACAAGTCCACAACAGAATCTTTCTGGTCGATTGGTCCACTGTAAAAATAGGAAAATCATGCTTACAGGGACAATTCATCAGATGGTTTAGTTAGATGTTGAATATGGTAACAGTTGCTGCCTTTTTACAAAATTTAAGACCCATGTAATGGAAAGGCTATAAAAAAATAAAATTGTAAATATTATATCCTAGAGGTTTTTAATGTGTCCAATATGTTAAGTTGTAGTCTGCACATATGTATAAAGCTGGCAAACAAACATTCAAAAATCTTCATGAAAGATATGTAAATATCTTCATTTCAGATACTACCAGTATGTGTGCCATATGCTGATGGTAGCGAGACTACTGTATGTAAATCTTTAAATAGGGATCAGTATTAAAGTTACATCAAAGAATAAAATAGTATTTGCCTAACACTGGCAAATAATTCATTCATATTCAGGATGAGTAACAACTTAAAAGAAGTTTGGATTGCTTCATGAAAAAGGGTCGTAAGTTTTGCCTTGCAATGTGGTGTCTTCTTACAGACCCATGAATGAACTATTGCTCCCCTTACAGACATCTAAATGAATCATTGCAAAGTTTTTATATTCCATACACAATAAAAGAACACCTTAATAGCCACTGATGGATTACAAATAAACTCTTAATTTAAGTTAATTGCAAATGAAGTTTTTTTCCCTATTTTGAGATGCATTGCCAGTTCATAATCACAGATCAACATCAACTGTTTATTGCAAACAATGTATTCTCACATTGATGATGTACTTGACAAATTGATTATCAAATAACATAAGTCTTCATTTTTTTCAAATTTGTAGCATTCCTATTTAGCAACTTCATATATATTGCTACAAGGCAATACATGACACATGCAAGTCATGCATTTTGTTGTATGAAATTATAAGTGCTAATGTGAAAACAATTTTTAAAACAGAACAGAGACAAGTCTTGTGTTCTGTTTTATGAGATTTATATTGCTTCTGTGATAACAATTTGGTTACAAAGAACACAGAGAAGTTATGTGTTTTGTTTTATTTAAGAGAAAATATTTCCCTCCAGGAACAATAAACATAAATGTAAGCATTCTGATAAGATGAAGTTTCCCAATCTTATCAGAAAAATACAGAAGCACTCTTTCTTTGACCTGAATGTCATAGACTTCAAGTGTTATTGGAAGAAGTGGATCTACCAATTAATATAGTAAATTATTGCTTCTTCAATGAGCTAAAACTGCACAGAAATGCAATATCCATGTAAGTTTCACTTGGTGCTTTGTATAAACCAACACAAATGAAACTGAAGAAATGTTTCTTTGGCCTTAATACAAGAAGGCATTCTTTCTTTGACAAAGAATATAGACTTACAATTATTTTTGAAAGAAATGTTTCACTTGGTGGTATTTAAACCAACACAAATGAAACTGACTGATGTTTGAACCTTAATTATATCAAGAACTGATATTTTTATCAAATCTTGCAATTCTAGACAAAAGTGTCTAGAAAGAAAACCCAAGCAACTGTTACCAATAAATGACACATAGATAAAATAATTTATTTATTACACAATTTCTTTCACAACAATGATGAAACAATGAATATTATTTTAAGAAATGAAATATGAAAATTTGCAAGACATTCTATATAAATGTTGAAAAAAGAAACCAATTTTCTTAAACAATGTAAATTTGTTCAGAGATTAGTTTAGATTAAATGGAGTTGATGTGTAGTATTAATCGAAAATTTGAATTCAAAACTATGATTTCATATATTGAATATTTAAAAAATGAAACTGAATAATGTACAAGTATTATTATATAAACCACACTTTTAAAATAATTAAAAGTGATAACATTTTCACAGGTGACAACATGATGACAATAATCCATTAAAAGTCTTTATAATCCATCTGTATCAGATAAATGTCTGTAAAACCAGGCAATATTTCACATTTAATACCTTCCAAATGATCCCCTTCTGTTGTTACCCTGTAATAAAACAAGACTTTCTAAAACATCTTTACACAGATTAAACTATTATTATGTCTTTTTCTACAGCCATTTTATTGTGTTTAGTTTGTATATAAAGGCATGCTCAGAACGTAGCATTGATATATTATTGAGAAATGTTTTATTTATTTTTGGGTGTTTTTTTATTGGGTTGCTGTTTCTTCATTGTTTAACCCCATATCTCTTTTACTTATATTAAATAAAACTTAACTAAAGTTACTCAAGTGCGAATGTCAATATTGTTTGGTAAGTAAAACATTTGCTTACAACATTACACCCTGTCAGAGAAAATTATAATTAACTTCAGTTTTTAGTTAATTTTCATTATACTGACACATTGGATGGGGGATTAAAAACATCAACATCAAACTTACCATTAAGCTCTGTGGTCTTCGTCCTACAAAAGTTAAAATTATTAAACAAAAGAACAAAAGAGTAAATACAATATTTGCTAAAAGCTTCCGATTCTATTTTGTTTTGTATCTTAATGATAGTTTCTTTGGATTCAACCATTTACAACCATTATTTAATGTTTTTTTTTAATTCTAATGTGGATAGTAAAGTGCAGGTTTTTTTTGGGGGTGCAACATTATATTGGTTGACTGTAACAGAATGAAATTTAAAAGAATGTTATTTTTGTACATCTATAATATTTTTCTGAAATTATGTTGCTATGCATAAATGCAAGTCAATTTACATGTTTATAAATGTTTTGTTTCATCAGTATAGTCAAAATCTATTAAAAACACTGGACACTTTTAATTTGCAAAACACTCATTTGCAAATCCGCCGCCGCCTCAAACAAAAGCTACAATATCATGTATATAACCAAAATGTGCGGAATTACATGGGATTCAATAATTTCATTGGTTTTCTACTGTTTCTTTCATATTTATTTTGCATTTTGAATTATAAAAACATGGGATTTTCAATATCCCATGGGACAGGGCAAAATCCCATGGGATTGACCATTATCCCATGGGATTTTTTTTGGTCCCATGGGATAATTGTAGTCCCATGGGATATTTGTTGTTCAATATCCCATGGGACAAAATAAAATCCTATGGGATTAAAATTATAATTATATATATATAAATATAAAGTTATGTGTATGTAACAATGAATGCTGTTTGGTAGTAAAATGTTTTAAATGTATACAAATTTTTTTTTTAATATATTTTTTATATATACATGTATATATTTTTTTTTTCATTTTGTCACATACATGTTTTTTATTTGTTTATATGACAATAAAGATTAATCTTATTTTGGAATGTATAATAATATTTACAGTCGAAGAATAAAGTCCTTTCACTGAAACAAAATGATGAAATGTCTAAATGAATGAAAAAAATATTGTTTTGAAATCTTTGTCTTGTTTATTCTATTATGAAAAATAGAACTGAAAAAATATTTTATATATATATAATATTTTTATTCTGACTGAATAGTTTACTCTTTTCATGAGGTAAGATTTTCTTTGTTATAGTTTCATTGCAATACTTGTATAATTTGAATTATATATACTTTTGTGGTGTACATAATAGTATGCTTATATTTGCAAATTTATAATATAAACACTTTTTGTTAAAGTTTTTGTTTTCTTTAATCACAACTTGCTATGTACAATTATTCAGTCCACTATATAAGAGTGAAGTCAATAAATAATTTCATTCACTAGAATATTCCTGCAATTCTTAGACAAAACATTTTTTCAATCTGTTCTTCAAAGATCTTCCTCTGTACATCTTTATTGAATGGAGAGATTCAAATGAGAAAACAAAGCAAGTTTATTTGGACAACAACATTCTAATATTTTGTTCATTCCTTCCATCTTTCAATTGATAATTACATTGTCGTATTTATATGATCAAGTTCTTGTGCATCAATGATCGTGATGATATGACTCCTTTTTGTTTATAGTCATCATGTTGAAATTTCCTCTTTCAAATAAATGTAGGAAAAAACACGTTCCATTTCAAATTAATAAAAAAGTCGCAATATGGAGAAAAATATCAGCTTTAAGTTTTCTGTTCAGTATTGATCTGTGAATGATGACCATGAAAATCAAGATGTCTGACCTACAAATACACAAACTCAAAAATTATCAGTGAAGAGATCAATAAAATGGCTATTTTATCATGTTTATGATTATTATGATAAACTTTCATTTGAATATTCAAGTACTAAATTACAGAAATCGCTTAACTTTTATAAAAGTTTAGTTAAAGTACAGCTTAATTAAAAATTATAATAAACAAGAATTCGTCCAAAGTACACGAATGCCCCACTCGCACTATCATTTTCCATGTTCAATGGACCATGAAATTGGATAAAAAATATAATAAGGCATTAAAATTAGAAAGATAATATCATAAGGAACATGTGTACTAAGTTTCAAGTTGATTGGACTTCAACTTCATCAAAAACTACCTTGACCAAAAACTTTAACCTGAAGTAGGACAGATGGACGAACAGACAGACAAACAAACAGACAGACAAACGGACGCACAGACCAGAAAACATAATGCCCCTCTACTATCGTAGGTGGGGCATAAAAATAAAGGCCACTGATGAGTTAAAAAAGATATTATATTTCAAATGCCAAAAAATGGCGTTTTTGCACCAAAGGGAGAAAATTTAGAGCTTTTTCAATGATATATATATACATTTTAAAAGTCATCTGGGGCCAAACCGAATTGATTGTTTTGAATGATTTGGTGTACCATATGATAAAGTAATAAATAAAATGAGTTATGATAAAAAAGTAATAAATATTTTTCTGAAATTGTTATACCCTAGAGCCTATTTAAATGTCATTTGATCTCTATTGGAGAAATGTCTCATTGGAAATCAGACTGCAAAGTGTTTCTTATTTTTATATCAACCCAGCCATATTATACCTGTCCAATAAGGAGCTTGTACATAGTTCAGTGGTTGATGTTGGTTCATATCCGTCATTTTTATTTTTCATATTTTTTTGTTTTTATAAATTAGTCTGGTATATTTGACGTTTGAATTGATGCTCTGTTTCAAATTTGGTTAGTGTTGTCTTTTAAAGATTACTATAACATGTATAGGGTATGGGTTTTCTCATTATTTACACATGTTACAGGTCATCAATGGCCTCTAATAAGTAATTACAATGGTTACATCCACTAAATTGAACTCTGATGGATAGTTTTCTCATCTTATTTTAATAAATATTTAATCATTATTCACGGACAAAAACTTTTATAACAGTGGACTTACCATTTAGGCTTTGTTGACCTCTGTAAATCTTATTTTGTTGATAATTTCTTCTGTTTATAGTTTCCCCTTTATCTTTAATGTTCTTGCCCTACACATAAAAGGGTAAACATCATTTAATGACAAAAATAACTACTATATCATAATTAGTAGGCAACTGAAAATTTTGCCTTATTTGTATATAACATCAACTTACTCATCATTCTTGCTGTTCAATATCATGAATATTATCATTATTCTATGAATCAGAGGTCACAGTAAAATTAACCTTGGCAGGCAGACATCTTTTTTATATGATACCTTGTATTCATTCCATTCAACAACAAGTAGACCTATGCTTAGAAAAACTGATAAAATGACAAAACAAAGAAAACTTATCATTGACCAAAGAACAATAAAATGCGGTCATGGTTTATATATGAATCTGCCATTAGGACATGCACAAGGGGCCTTATTGCTTACAGTATCCGGAAAAAAGACCAAAGCACAAAAACTAAACATTTTCAAAGTTCCTTATACCCTGCCATTTTGTTATGGATGTGCCTGTTTCAAGTCAGGATCCTATAATTCAGCACTTGATTGTTGTTTGTTTATGTGAAACATATCTGTTTTTTATTTTTTTTTGTACATAAATTAGGTTGTTAGTTTTCAACTTTCAACTTGGCTATCATCATGATCATGTGTAAATTCATACAAGTGTTCGGAAAACAGGAAGTTGTGGAGTGATGAATCTGAAAATGCATCACACGGTATAGCTGACTTATTTATTAAACCCTGAAACCAAATTTCAGAAATCCTTCTATTGTAGTTCCTGAGGAAAATGGGACGAAAAATATTAATTTACTGACGCAAGGATGGATGGACAGACAGGGGTAAAACAGTATACCCCCCCTTTTTTAAAGTAGGGGTATAATTTTAATATGGGGGTATAAAAACCCTTGCAAGATGTCAAAACAAAAAAGAAGTAACCTATTAAATTCTTACTTGTTAGGGGCTATTTATTTATTGTCGGTTATATATAACAATACATCATAAGCTCTGAAGAGCTTTTATCCGACATACATACATGACAAGCACAATACATTTGTAGATGAAACATAAAGCTCATCAATGAGATAGTAGTCTCAGATAGAGAGAGACAGGGTGAACCAAACTCCCCTTTTCAATCTGAATGTAGGACAGAAAGTCACATTTAAAAAGTCACACACTGTCACAGGACAAAAAGTCACAATTTAGTTTAAAGATTATTTTTCTTTGAACAAGAAATCACTCTTTTTATGTATTTTTCTTGAAGTTTTATACATGAACATGATGTAGCAACTTTGTAATTAAAATTTATTAAAAACAAATAAATCAGTGCTTTAGGTTTGCACACATTACCATTACATTTGCACACAAAAATCAATACGTACAATGTGTGCAGCTTTTGATTACATTTGCACGCATTTTTTGACATGTAAATATAAAAAAAAGATATGGTATGATTGCGTTTTACAGCTGACTATGCGGTATGGGCTTTACCTCGGCTTTGCTCATTGTTGAAGGCGGTATGGGCTTTACCTCGGCTTTGCTCATTGTTGAAGGCTGTATGGTGACCTATGGTTGTTAATGTCTGTGTCATTTTGGTCTCTTGTGGACAGTTGTCTCATTGGCAATCATACCATATCTTTTTTAGATTGGCTCATTGTTGAAGGCCGTAAAGACCTATAGTTGTTAATGTCTGTGTATTTTGGTCTCTTGTGGACAGTTTTCTCATTGGCAATCATACCACATCTTCTTTTTTATAATATGAACATGATGAACAATCATGACAATTTCCTTAAATTAAAAATGAATATATGTAATAAAAAGAAGATATTTCAAAATCTTTTTTAATTTACATTCAAACAATTGTCAACAAATTGTTTGTGACTTTTTGTCCTATCAACTTTGTTACTTTATGTCCGAGTCTGACATGTGTCTGACTTTTTGTCCTCGGACTTTTTCTCGGAATGTCCTGTGACTTTCTGTTCGTTTACCTTCCATCTTAATCAGTGAACTGAATAATTGTTTTTTTGCAGAAGTCCGGGTAATGTTAAAAGATCTTAAAAAATCACATGTGCAAATTAAGAGTCAACACTTACACAGGGACTACACAATACTTTTTCAGAATGTCAGCAAAAAAGGATCACTGGTGACAGGGGAGTGTAACCGATGAATTGATTTAGAATCAGATAAGATTTTCCCGGTACGTCAAACACCGCTCAGGAGGACCTCCTGAGTGATTACATGCAGTGCATACAAAGTGCACTCATGACAGACCCTATATAGTCGCCGTATCTGAACACATGATGGATGTACATATTCGTTATAGATCGTTATACACTTCTCATTTTAGAGTTAAATTTGCAAGTAACGGCCGGGGAACCTCTTCAGATTTTAAAATAATAATGCTACTAAAAATTTATTATTTCCCCCAATTTTCGCAATTTCTTCGCTATAATTATTAAATCTTTATGCGACTGTGCTTTTAGTGAATCTAAATGATGACGAGGGCCTCACGAATAAATATATATATGAAATATACTGGAACATCGATTAGCATAGATCGGACAGAAGAGTAAACTTCCACATAAATCTCGAAGTTATTTATGACGGATAATATAGACTGTGCTCCTGAATAAAGTTGTCAAATACATTAATTTGTGTTTTTTACTTCTACAAGAAATTTGATTCAAATGCTAATTACGCACCATTTGCTGAGCAGAGCATCATTCTAAGCCAGGAACAGTCTATACTAACTGATAACAGTAAGAATAGAAAGTCTCTGTAAAAAGGCAGTCAAATCCTAACAGAACTGTAACTTAATGATACATGTACATCAAGTTCCAGCACCTCACCAAGCACCCTTGCCTTGCATACTGAGATGGCAAACTGGTGTGTGTCAGTATTTTGATATATAATTTTACAACGATCCTTAAAAAATAACCAAACAAACGTTGAATCAAACGATATGAACCTATGCAGTTTTATCTAAATCTTTGTTAAAATACGATTTTAAATTGTTCAATTCTTTCTATTTCATAATTTTGTCAAAGTCTGCTTTTTAAAGTTTTAAATTTTAAAGAAAAAATTAATATTCCATTTTGATTTGAAGAAAATCTTTTTGAGCTGTTATGACGGTGTTGCAAAGCTGATTACAGGTAACTAACATACAGTATTTTTCCATTACGACAGTGCGTGTATTCTCGGGTGTGTATAACGTATAGTTTTCTAGAGAACATCCTGTCTACGTGTAATACAGATTGATGACATTATACAACATTTGTTTTGTTAAATGTGATAAGGTATCTGTGTCCATTCGCTATTTCAACACTTATTTTTCGACGAGAAAAAAATAAATAAATAATTTATATGAAATTAAGAAGAAAAGTAGCAAATATATATAAACTTCAGTAATTACGCATTGATTAAACATAATTTCATTATTGCATGAACAAATCCGTGAGAAAACGTATACATGTATGAATTAAGATGTGTTTAAAAAGACCCATTGGCTTTATTTCACACTAGGACCTAAGATAACTAGAACTAAGCAATGTTTGATGGTTGAGTGGGGACTCATTGACTGCCTTAGATGGGTCACGTCCAGTCATGCTTCCGTGATTCCCTATATAATCTACCATTTGTTTCCCAAGATTAAGGGGGGGGGGGGGGGGGGGGGGGCGGCTGGAAAAAAACGAAATCCGCCTCTGCTAATTGGCAAGTCATTTGGTCTGATACACACATATATATAAATATACCTCTGTGGCGGATCCAGCAATGTGAAAAAGGGGGGTCCCAACCCAGGACAAAAGGGGGAGGGGTAGTTCCAACCATATGGCCCCATTCAAATGTATTGATCGTTCAAAAAAGGAGTGGTTCCAACACCCCGAATCCCTCCCCCTGGATCCGCCACTGATACCTAGTATGCATATGATTAAGAACAGCTTTAAATATATGCATATAAAATAATGGTACGTCTAAAAACCGTTCAGGATCTCTTGGTTGCACACAGGACATTAAGTAACTTAGGACATGTATATATAATAGTGAGAGTTCAGGGTATACATTCGATTGATATAAACTTATTTTATAATTTTGTAATTTTTGTTTTGGTAAAATCAGAGACATATAATACATGTATTGAGACATATATTATACACGTACATATAATACATGTGTCTCTGAAAAATCAAACCATCTTTAAAGAAGTTATTTCAGTTTGAATCGACTGTCTTTTGCATTATGATTCCAAAACGTTAATGTTATTTACAAATGCCAAAACCTGCAAATATATTTTAGGCAGAAAGAAACATTTATATTCGGTGATTTTTATACTAAACGTTTTTGTAATTTGTTTTAAAAATATTAAAAAGTACATGTACATCGTTTTTTCCAGATTTGTATAGTAACTGGTTTAATTAAGTCCCCTTGATGAAATTTAAATTGCGAGACGCTAATTAATAAACTATCTATCGGCATGCGCCGTTATTTGGGATACGTCACGGATGACCTATGGTCATATTCAATACGATATACCAATCATCATTTGAATTTGGTCAATTGATCTTTAATAATTAGGACTAATTGCTGATGGCAGAGAATATGTCGCTGGTGATGGTTAAAAACATATAGAAGTAAACTTTGCTAGAAAAAGGAAAAAATTATGAAAATATATGAATATGCTAAATATTTTTTTATTTCCGAAATAATAATTAAAGACGTTTAGAAATAAAAAATTTCACAGTTGGGAAACTTTCAATTCAAGTTATTTCATTTTGAAAACGTTGAAAATATAGATCTTATTCGATGTACAAAAATGTGGGCCGCTTGGATATCAACTTGTGAAACCCTGCTTAATTAGGGTTTGTCTACTTTCGTTTGCCATCTAACAATTCAAAAAGAAATGTTGAGTCGAAACTGAGGTACCAAATCTATAAAAAGAATCACTATTTTAGTCGAAATTAAACTGTATATATTCTTTTTTCAAAACTCCTGAAATAATTTAACATTATCTATAGAGAGCTTACGTATGCAAATCTTTTTAGAAGTATGTGAGCGTAAATATAATTTGTTTATTACCCCCCCCCCCCCCTTTTTCCCTTTTATAAAATTTAATTGTAAACGATTTTCTTTCTTAATTTGTGTTTGCTCATTAACTGGGGTTCATGCTGTCAAAAAACAAAAATGTCTCCTTGTGTTAAAGTTATTGAAAATAATTTTTTTTTTGAAGCCGCCAGAAGAATAACGGTACGCCTTAACACCGCTTGAAGAACCTCCTGATTGCACTAATGACATATATACGAAGTGCACTCAGGACCCTTTATAGTCATCGCACACAGGATGGATGCATATATTCGTTATACCAGAGACATATAATACATATGACTCTGGTTATACGCTTCTTATTTTACAGTTAAATTTGGTAGAATTTGAATTCGAACTTAGATAGATATGTTAATTCTTATAAAATAATGAGGGCACGTGTCACTGATTACACAACTACTGAGCCATGAACTATCCAATCAACCAAATTGATTTGATTATCTTTATCGTTGTTTATATATTGTGTTGTTAGTATACAGTGTGACCATGCGGGAAGTAATATTGTGACGTTTAAAATGAATATCACGATGTTTTAAGATTTTCGTATTTTATTAAAATTTCGTTCCATTAATTTTTAAGTTTTATTCTTAATTTAATTATCCTGTCCTGGACCAGTCATTAATTCTTTGTACGATTTTGAAAAGGGAAATAAATGTTCATACTTTTAAAGAATTTATATTAATTAAAGTTTGTATATGGAATCCGTTCTTAACTGTAAAAGCCGTACTTTTCAAACAATCAAACTAATATACATGTAGTTAGATATTATTTGTCATGTTTATCGAACTTGTCCAGGAATTTTATTTTTGAGTTATACGAATGTTTTAAGAAATCCGCATTTATTAAGGTTTTTTTCTCTAATTAAAGTCGTTTTGTCCAGTTTCACAAGCCTGAAACGAATTTCAATGTGAACATACATTCTGAAAATGAACTTGTCTCCGTTTTCGTCTCCTTTTTTGAAAATTATGATATTTTGGGTATAATTATTTCTAAACAATATGTAAGTTAAATTGTAGTAAGATTCTAAACTTAATTTAAAAAAAATGATTTTTGTTACAGCGAGAAAGACTTTTTCGAAGACAGTTATTGACACGAAATCCGTTCAAACCACAACTAAGTCTTCGTGCACAGATTTCCGTTAAAGTTAAACTGAATATTTTACATAATTGTCTTCTCTTGTATAATGGTTTGTTGAGAATAAAGATATACAAATTCAATAAAATTTGATATTCAGTCAACATTGTGTTTGTGAGTGAGAGAGAGAGAGAGAGAGAGAGAGAGAGAGAGAGAGAGAGAGAGAGAGAGAGAGAGAGAGAGAGACAAAAATCGAACTTGTTACAGAAAAAAACTATAAAATAATTTTCTTTATTCGTGAACTGCAAAACACAACAAATTAATTTACCCGTCATCATGAAAAATAAACTGAAAAAGTACATCGCATGAGATATTTTATTTTTTTCTATATATATGCAAATTCATGTTAAAAGTAAAACTGAACTAACAATACAATTCCTAAAAAAAATCATGGCTCAGTAGTTGTGTAATCAGTGACACGTGCCCTCATTATTTTATAAGAATTAACATATCTATCTCAGTTCGATTCAGGCGGGGATCCAGAGGAGGGGGGAGGGGTTTTCGGGGGTTGGAACCCCCCCTTTTTTTTTGGCCGATCAATGCATTTGAATGGGGACATGTAGTCGTCCTAAGTGCACTCAGTAGGTCCTGAGCGGTTGTTAAGACGTACCCGAAGAATAAATCATTTCCTGAACCTAAAATACATTTAACTGTAATTAAAGAAAATTCGCCTAAAACATTCTCTCATATATGTAAACAATTGTAAAATAATTAATTCAACGACTTTCTGTCTGTTTACTTATACTTTTCTTGTTCAGTGTTTGTTTATACCCCTAATAGATGAAGTTTTTTTTTTTGGAAAATTTACAACTAGATGAACGGAATTAAGTACTTTTTTAGGAAAATTTACAACTCAAATTTTCAAAAACAAAATTCTACACTTTTTACCTAGATTTTTTTCTCTGTCTCGAAGCCGCAACCGGTGACCCCGTATCAAACATAGCGACCAACACCTCACATGACGTATTCTCGATGTTGAGGTATTGACAATATACAATCAAATTTATCAATATACAGCAAGTAAGTAATTTGGTGTTGAATGCCAGTAGATCAGAATTTATTAATTGAACTTTACCTGTTTAAGGAGCACTAGCTGCCAAATTCATGTTCTTCGTCGATTTTAATAAAATTCACATAACGTGTATATATAGTGTTGAATTGTTTATTAAAATGTGACGCACAATCTTGGCTGATATGCATAAAACCATTATATTTCATGACACTGCATGAAAAAGAAATTGACTTATCGCATAATACCAGAACCAGAGACATATATATTGTATCTAATATCTCTGCCAAAACTAAAAAATAAACTACCGTAAGTCAGAGACATATATACACAGTTGCCAATCTCTGTATATATGTCTCTGCGTAAGTCCACATAAGAGGGTATGGATGTGAATTAACAGAATAGAGAACAAAGGACAAAGAAAAAAAGGAATAAAGAATAGTGAAAGAAAGAGAATAATGGAAAAAAGTGTAAGTTATTAAAAATATAACTAAAAAAAGACAGAATAAAAGACACCCAGCCGAGACGAGCCTTACATGCAACTGTTATTTGACGTTGCCGAGTTATTTTAAGATTAAGACATGTATTAGTAGTCAGCCCGTAAAGCTTCTTGCACCAATTTGAGGAATACCCAAGGTTAATTTTACGGCGGCTCATTTTATTTTGGCTTAGAAATAATCATAATTGACAAGTTTCCTTCCCCTGCACTTTCGATCCCACATGTAAATAGCACGGTGATTTCAAATAAGACATTGATACATTACAACACTTGCCGTCAGTATTTGAATATATTGATTAAGAAGGTATAGAAGATTAATGCACGCACACTATTATCCACCACTGGCCTAAATAGTTAGTCCGCAAACAACGAGGGTCATAAAAACCCAGCACTTTGAACACAGCCACCGGCATGGTGTGAATCTGAAAGCTTCCCACTATCCATTTCTACCAAAACTTTTGCCTTTCATTTATCAAAAATGAAATATGTTGATATTAATGGTATACATGTATAAGAATTTTTGGGGAATTCAAACCATTCCTATTGTAAGTGATAAAACTAAATTTATATCAGGGTGATTGAAATGAGGGGAAAAAAGGGGTGATCAGGAGTTAGGGCCCCCTGTTTGGGAAAAAAAATGGTTGATTAAATATGGAATCACTGTGGCATGGCAGGAGCAGGCCCCTCTTAGGCAGTCGGCGGGCCCCCACTTATGAAAAATTCTGGATCCACTACTGTGGTCTTCAGTTGTATTATCTTTTAAAAAAAAAAAATTACACCTGTCATCCTGTGTAGTGTATATATCTAAAGTGTAAATCAAGGGAAAATAATGTAAACTATCTGTGCAATGGGACCTATTAAAAGGTATGGGGGGGGGGGGGGATTAAAAGGTATTGAGTCCATGGGAGGTAATCCCCACCCCCTTCAATTTGAGAATATGCTATTATCTTGTAAACGGTACAGATCCCCACCCCTAAATCATATTAATTCTTGAAATGGGACGATAAAACAAATGAAATGAAATTAAAAGGAGGTCTTTGGGGGTTACCCCACCCTGTTCAATTTGAGAATGTGCTCTTATCTTGTGAACGATCCAGATCCCCACCCCTTAACCATATATATTCTTGTCGGGGACAATAAAATTAATGAAATAAAATAAAAGGGAAGTCCCACCCCCTGTAGTTTGAAAACTTGTAAACGGTCAAGATCCCCACCCCTATTATAAAACCATATATATATTCTTGTATAGAACAATAAAACAAATCAAATGAAATATAGGGAGAGTCCATTGGGGTCACCCCCACGGTCCACCCCTACATGTTTGAGAAACTTTTAAATGGTTGAGATCCCCAGTGGTTAGGTGAAAAAATTTCCGGATCCCTGTTCCCCACCCTCAAACCATCTATATTCTTGTATGAGACAATAAAACAAATCAAATGAATATAGGACCATCCCCTTTGTCTTGGGTTGGGAACCCCCGCTTTTTAAAATGGTTGGATCCGCCCCTGCATACCATCTAGCTAGCTATAAAGGCTTTAAAAATATGAAATCAAACAAGGAAATTAACAGTGTAGGCAACTGTTTTGAATTTAAAAAAAAGCCTTTTACATATATAACAATGTTAAATTTTTTGTGCATTTATTTTTGCTTACCATATTTTTAATAATGGACAAAATTGCATGATTCAATATTGTAATTTAAGAAAAATCAGAATACATGTTATAAAATGGGAAGTGGAAACTAGGAATTTGACAAAGAGACAGCAACCCAATCAAAGAGCAGACAACGACCGTATGTCACCTATGGGTCTTCAATGCAGTGAGAAGATTTCAGCACTGGTCTTCAGCTCATAAATATGTATCAGAAATGAAAATGAGATACAGCTTTCAGTTGTATTAATAAAAACCTCACAATAAGTTCTGACTATCAGAATATACAGTATTGCAAGATTCTCTCAAAATGTACACACAGAGCTGAAAAACTGTAAAATTAATCATGCTTATTTAACATTAAGGTCCATGGAGTCCATCTAAATATGCATACTCTCGTACAAAGGAATATAAGTATGCAATAGACATCAAGTTTTCAAAAATAAGAGTATCTATGCCATTTTTTCAATCAAGTAATAATTTCGGTTTGTTTAAATATTTTGGAGGTTAGTATGACCTCCTTTTTGGTGATGATATTTTCGTTTTAAAGTTGAGAAAATTGCTTGTACCAACAAAAATAAAAACGCAAAGTCAATCTAGAATTATGTTTTTATCATTTTTTTATGTTTAGGTTGTCAGCAAGATGAAAAGGACAAGTATGCAGTTCAAAATTCAAAATGTGGATAAGCTGAGGTTCAAGGTCTTACCTTTGCAGATTTTCATATTTTGCATGAATGAATTCAAAGGTTATATGATGGATGGCAGAGAAAGAAAAAAAAAACTTTTCAATTATCCTGCTCCTGGATAAATGTAAAACATCTTGTTTTTCAGTAAGTTTTATGCTCTGTTTTGATAGTGTTAGCGCATTCATCTGTTCAGTCTTTTCTCTAAATTGTATCCTCTTTAAGCTTTTGGTGAGTGTTCGCCATGAATTTCAGTAAGTAACTTGTGGATTTACATGTATATACTCAAAATTTAGTACTAATATTAATGGGATTTTAGCATGACATCCTGCCAAATGCTTGTTAATCATGTTTATGTTCCAGAACATACAAGTATTTGGACTGTACGCATACAGTCTGCCCAATTTTAAGAAGTTGGTCAAGTTTATTAGAAACAAATGTACAGCACAGATCAACATAACTGAAATCTTTGACTTTAATAGATTAATACAAAAAGTTTAATTGCAATTAAAATAAAAACACATGTTTGGTCGAGCTGGTACCAGACAGTACAAGTATACTTAAATGGTCTGACTGTACAAATATGGTGGGACTGTAAGTTCTGGACCGTAAACGTAAGATCCAAATACTGATATGGTCTGGAACATTGATACATGTCTTAAAATTAATATCAAACAGTCATTGGTGTTTTTGAACTTGGTAATAAGTTATTTGATAGAACTATAATGTTTTGGGATATCAAAATCAAAAATATCCCATTTTTACTTTGAATAAAGAAGAAGATTATTGATGTATGTATAAATGTATATTAAAATGAGACAGCAAGCCAACAACACAAAAAATAAGGATGAAACATTTTTTTGTATCAATGTTATAATTTCCAATATGTTCAAAGAGTTCAAGGTATTTTTTCATTGAAATAAAACACAAATTGTAATCTGTCAGAACTTCAAAAGCTTAAAGAAATATTGTTTCTGTTGTCTACATTTTGTATAATATATTACAAATTCTTGTGAAGATTATGAATAATGGAATGTTATTATAGTTGTCAGTTTTAACATTGATCTTTATACTGTATATTCATAAATATTGCGTGCATTTATTATTGCGATTCTGTCATTTTAGACTTAAATGCGATTTAAAATTTTACGATTTTGAGAAAAATCTTGTTTAATCCATATATAAGAATATTTCATAATGTGAGTTTAAATTATTGCGTTTACAACTCCGTTGCATTTTTCCCAATAAAAAAAAAACTCACATTAATTCTGAATTTACAGTATATATATTATGTATATAACTTGAGAAAATACCCAAATGTTATAAAGAAGAACAAATTAATTGATTGTTATATGGTATTAGAATAGGAAGATGTGGTATATTGCTAATTTGACAACCCTCCATCAGAGACCAAAGGATGTAGGCCGTTAGCAACTGATGACACTAGACAACCTTTAACAATCAGTAAAATCCATACCGCATAGCTATTTTTATTGAAAATCATATTATTGCTACATGTATGCAAACAATTTTGTATTATAATAATACAAAATTGTTTGCATACATGTAGCAATAATATGATTTTAACAGTATAATACATTACTTTAAATTTTATTGGTTCTTTTTCAGAAGGATTGAAATTCACCACCTAGAATAAATGGAGAAAACATAAAAACAAGACCAGAATAAATATAAAGACAAAAGTTGGATCAGTTATTATTTTCATCACTCAGTCAATGATTTGAAGTTCTTTTAAATACAAAAAAATATTGAAACCAAAATAATGTCAAAGTTCTGTGCTGAATGACCAAAAAGTGGACTATACCATCAAACAACTCTGGATGATAAGAAACTATTAATGTTTTGTGTTGAGGAAATTGTGAAAAAAATTTAGATTTACTTAAATAGCTACTAGTACATGTAGTATTTTAAGCCTAACAATAGAGTTTTTATTGATTTCAAATGGGAAATAATTGTGTTTTAAGAAAGTATTCTATAATTCATGAATAAACATATATTGATACTTACATTATCTGCTTTGTTGTTTAAAAGTTTAGTTTTGAACAGTTATAGAACAATATGCTAAATTAACATTTCCCAAGAAAAAAAGATATTCAATTAAAAAGATTCATATTATAATAATTTACTACCAAATAGAATACATTGTAACATACACATTACTGTATGTTTATATCTATATATTTACAATTAAAATCCCATAGGATTTTAATTTGTCCCATGGGATATTAAAAATCCCATGGGATTTTTTTTGTCCCATGGGACAACAAATATCCCATGGGACTACAATTATCCCATGGGACCAAAAAAAATCCCATGGGATTTAACCAAAATCCCATGGGATAATGGTCAATCCCATGGGATTTTGCCCTGTCCCATGGGATATTGAAAATCCCATGTTTTTATAATTCAAATTGCAAAATAAATATGAAAGAAACAGTAGAAAACCAATGATATTATTGAATCCCATGTAATTCCGCACATTTTGGTCATATACATGATATTGTAGCTTTTGTTTGAGGCGGCGGCGGATTTGCAAATGAGTGTTTTGCAAATTAAAAGTGTCCAGTGTTTAAAGTATGAATTTGGCAAAATGCAAAGAAAAATAATTATCCATTTTTCTTCAACCTACCAGAATAACAAGATGCAAAAAGACTCCCTTCATTTTTTTCACTTTTCATTAAAAAAAATTATGCAAGCAAAGTGAAAAGGTTTTTTTTTTTTTTTTTTATAATTTTCACAAACATTTTCAAATGACAAAAAAGTTAAACTTGCAAACTTGATATCAATGATTAAACTTTTCCTTCAAATTTGTTATTTAGTGATGCTATGCATAGTCAGATTTAGACAAAGAAACAAAATATTACAGGTTCAACAAGCTGGTCTAAAATTTTTAAAATACTTACCACCCATGCCTCCTCCTCCTCCACCTCCACCTCCCATATTTCCCATACCACCCATATTTCTGCCTTGTCCATATCCACTCTCGTAATCGTCAAATGCACCATAATCTCCATAATCCTCATATGCCATTCGTCCACCTCCCATTCCTCCTCCTCCAGCTGACATGGCTCTCTGGTTACCCATCCGTGACATGCCACGACCCATACCACTGCCTCCTCCTCCCATACCTTCACCTCCCATACCCTGACTCATCCTCATCATAGCCATCATCTGATTCATCATCAAGTTTGGACTAACCTACAACCAAATATTCATATTAAAAGGGGCATAATAATTTGTTCTACTGAAGTGAGCCAAAAGAGGTCCATTTCTTTTTTTTGGCATTTGAAAGATCCTTCTAAATATGTAAGGGCACATAACAAACAAGTCAAACATGGCATTGTTTATAATAGGATATGAGCTGTCAAATCATTTTTTTTTTGGAATAACAGTCTTTGTAGAACATTCCTGTGGGGACAATAAGCTGCATGGAGATACATTTTGGTTGCAATACTGTTAAATTTCTAAGACCCAAGTTAAGACTTCTGCCGAACAGTAATTCTCTTAATTACAATGACATTTTTTTGTGTCCATTTTTTTTACATTTTCCAAAGAACAATTCAAATGAAAATAAATAATTCAACTATCCAATGAACAATAGCAATATGCTTGTTTTAGACCCTTTTGACTTCTTATTCCTGAATGGTTTGGGTAATTACCACCAAAATGCTTCCAAACCTTCTTCTTGTGGTATTGGACCTTGTGGTGCAATTTCAGAGCAATCAAAATACTTATACACAAGTCATTGTCCCGAAACTAGAAAAATGCTTGAAACTACCCTTTCTGCTAAACAGCTGGGACCCTCTCCCTCAAAAACAATCCCAATCTCCCTTTTGTGGTATTGAACCTTCTGGTTAAATTCTATAGAGATCCATACACTTAAACTATAGTTATTGTCCAGAAACCAAATATCGTCAGACGATGACAATGACACATGATAGCAATATACTACCAAATTTGTTTTGCTGTTGTATTAAAGTTGAACTGCTACTTGTACTCACTCCTTGGTCTCCTTGGCCTCCTTGGCTCATATTACTCATTCGTCCACCGCCCATGCCACTACCACCACCATAATTTCCACCACTGGCACGGGCACTGGCACCATAGTTTCCACCACCACCACTGTAATTTCCTCCACTGCCACCATAGTTCCCTCCTCCTTGTCGCCCTCCAAATTGTCCCATTTGTCTTGCTTGATTGAATTTCTGTTTTATAGCCTGTCTTTTGTTGTTGGCTTTTCCAGTACCACCCCGAGCTCTTGGTTGGTTCTGAACTTTTTTCTGTCCTGCCATAGCTTTACGATCCTGTTCTTTCTTTTGCTTTTCTTTCTCTTCCTTTTCATATGCATCATCTTCATCTGCAAAAATTAGAAAAACTATCCTTATTGGCCAAAAAAAAACAAACTATTCTCGTCAGAAAAAATATAGAATTCTATCATTGATTCAGACTATCAATTGACTGATCTGTTCCTATCAGTCTAAGGAAATGGTATACTATGTAAAATACCAAATGCAGGTATTTTATTTTGGCATAGAAACTATTCATGTTGTTTCTTCTACAAATCCATAAACATTGCAAAATGCACCTATGAACTTCAGAAATTTTGAACATTGAATACAATGAACAAGCCTTGCTCAATACATCCTACAAAATAAACTCTACTGTGGTCATTCAAACAAATATACATCATACCTATTTTATTGTAAAACCCTGCTGATTTTAAAGCACACACTTTATATCTTATTGTACTTAATATAGAATGACTTTTAGATTATTGTTTTTGTGCCATTGAATAGCTGTCTCATTGACATTATCGCTATATCTTCTTCTCTTTTATATTGAAAATACTTGTCTTGAAATTAACCAATTTTCCATAATAAAATAACTAACCTTTGGTTCCACCAACCAGGTATCTGTTGTACAACTTGCATTTCTTTTCTCCAATCTCAATGTCTGTGTTGTCAGTATGGCATTGTTTAGCTGCCTTCTTGGAACGGAATTCTAAAAATGCTGCCCTAAAATCATTGGGAGAAAAACTTACTTCTGCTTTAAATACCGATAATACATTGTGTTATGATCAGATAACTGTTATCACTTGTTAACATTCATTGCATGTATAGAATAACCATTCAAAATTCAATAAAGTAATCAAAATCAGTATACTTATTTTAAAGTTGTCTTGTCACAAAAAACACACTAATTTATAACCAAAAAAAAAGAATTATCAAGATTAAATGATGTTGACTTTCTCGTGAAAACATTTTAAACACATTTGAATGAACTTGCATAATAATTGTAATTTATGTGAGAAATATGACAACCTCTCGAAACTTAAATGTACTTTTTAGGCAAAAGAATTTTTCTTGTTGGTAATGGATGTATTTATATAATGATCACACACTTATAGTTAGTTTTTCTTTTATCTTATTTTTTTAATTGGAAGTTAAGGATGTCTGCTGCTCTAATTTAAAATAACAAGGATTTCATGTGGTTGCTTAATTTGAAAACAACTTTGATATTTAAACAAAATAAAGTAATAAAATCATTAGTCTCGTGTGTAGTTTTCAAAATCTGAGACATTTAGAAAATGGCGGGAAAAGGGTTTTCTTCAGACTTTACTATTTGTTAACATTGGAATTGTTTTTTACCCTTTAAACCAAGAAAAAATAACAAGGATTTCATGCCGCCGGATCACTAAATCTGAAATGATCTATTGAACAGATTTATGAAGACAAAAGTGGGGTGTCGTGTAAAAATTTTTTTAATACATTTGGATGGATAAAACCTGAGAAAATCGAAAATATGACAAGAATTCAAAAACATGACCAGCAGACATCCTTAAATTATGTTTGCAAATCTGTTTTCTCCAAAAATTTCATCGATGTTTTACTTTTTGTATCTGTCATTATCATTTTTAGAGTGATGTCATCGGCTGTATGGAAAGTTACTCATGTTTATACTTTAAATTATACTTACCAGTACTAGAATGTTTCATAAATATCAAATCAATAAATCAATACATTGTCCCTTATTTCAAATATACATAAATCTAAATTGATATGCTTTGAAGCAAGACCATAAATAAATAAGAAAATCTTATTTTATAAAATCTAAATACACTTTATAGTCCTGTTGGGTGAAAATACCCATAATACAAAGGATAATAACCCCTTGCAATGCAAATTCACCACAATATCTTGTATCAAAAATTTGTTGTACTGTTCAGTGTGATTTTGTAGAGGATTCAAACCCCTTGCAGTATTATCAAAAAACTTTTAAATCTACAGGCACCCTAGCTGAATTTTTGCAAAATTTTAGTTACATTCTGTTGGCCAGTAGATAGGATTTTTACAGGGCGAGAGCAATGTTACAAGCCTGGGCTGCTGGGCCTTTGGTTCAGTGTGATGACTGCCCTTGGATGACGTGGAACAGTCTGAACAGTACTTAGTATCTCTTTAGTACAAGATGTAATAAAGGACTCATGGTCATATCTAGATTATAGAAACTTCATGCCAGTTTACAAAATCTAAACTGCATTTAAGGAATTCTTAACTGGATTGCCAGTGCTGAGTCTAAACATTAGAGAATTCTATGATGCAGTCATTGTCTTATGACTGAAAATGTCAGCCATAATTCTGATGCAAAGAAATTGAAACAATAGAAGGTCATAGAAGTTAGTCATTTTGAGTAATCTTTTTCTGCAAGTTATTATTCATCCTCTAGAAAGCACATATCAAATTAATATTAGGTGTTTCTGGAGGGATATCTTTTCATGATTGAAAAGAACTGAAGGTCCAGTAAATCAAAAGCAGCTGGTTTCAACTTACCCCATGTTATTGCCCTCTTCATCAAGAGGGATTATGCAAATTGGGCAATCAAACATTGCTCTGAGAACTTCTTCAGTAGTTTCAGGTGGAATATCATAAAGAAATAATACTTTATCAAATTGAAGTGCTGAAAATAAAAATCTCTTTACATGACTCATTTGGTTCAATTGAACCTATAGGCTAAAACTGCAATCATCTTCCTTTCAGAGACAAAGCTATGTGTTCAATGGTAATTTCGCCCAAAGCAGTTATAGTCAGTCCAACTCTAAATACACAAATTTTAGTAAGTGCTAGCCTTTTCCCACAAAATCTTATCCGTATTTGAGCAGGACAGTGTACAATGTACATCAAATACTTTTTTCATTTTCAATATTTTGAAGAAACTGGCTAGCCTATAAATAATATTACATGTAATTTAAGCAGAATAGTGTATATTTTAGTAATATACATGCATTCCAAATATATTTTCATTGAAAACTCAATGAAATTTGGACCTGTTCCTAGCACTGCTGAGTGATTGGGAAGTCCTTTGTGGTATGGATCATGATGTACATTATATGTCCTTTAATTTCAGGTAACAATTCCAAAACCATGCAGTCATCAAATGAGTAGAAACTGAGTTTTGGCTATTGAAACTGTAAACACTGATGTAACAGAAATTTACTAAAACAGGTTCAGAACTTCTTTGATAATTATGTCAGAAACTGTGTAACTAAGAATAGCTAAGATCTCTCAAATCAGAGAATCCACTGCTCTGGTGACAAGCTACTTTCAAATAAAATGTTCAAGACATGTAGAAGTTCTATCTCAATTATACATCCTTTAGGAATCTTCCCAATCACTAGCTGTAAATTGATCTTACAGACATTTCAAAGACATAGAGGATGATATAGAAATGATGAAATATCATTTCATGAAAATTATATACATATAAGTATAAACAAATGATTTAATATATAATCTAACATTTTTCTGACTAAAAATTTACCATGGATCCAGTTAAATCTAATGCAGTGAAAAACTGGCACACATGTACTGTACATGAGTGATCATAAAATGCATGACATAATGTGTGTGCATATAAATGTCCTGGATCTCATATTATGAATGGTTGTCATCAGGCTTTACTTAAACACAGAGAGATTTTTTCTTTCATTCTTTTAAAGGGTATTGATCAGATTAGATAATATTGCATAAATAGACATGACGAATAAAAAGGTAATTCCAGCCTACACTATTTTTGTCATGCTGATGTAAGTGATGTGGGCACCTTTCTTAAAGAATGTATGTCCAGAATGAAGTCTCCAGCATTCAAACAAACAGAAACTGTAAACATGTCACCAATATAATTTGGTTAATGTGTCAAGTATCAAAGGAGTATGCTTTAGGTACAGTATAAATTTTGTATGTAATTGTGTTGTCATTTGATCCTCCGTCAGAGTTCAAAGCTGGATAACTTACTTCCTGGTGGTGCTGGGCCAACACCTAGTCTTCTTAATTCAAATCCTGAAACAAAGGAAACAGTAGGAAAATAATATTTACAGTAACATTTTTTTTTTAAATGAAATACTTTATACATTTTTGCTGTCAAAAATGTGTACTTTCTGTTGATTTTATATGTACCATGATGATTGTTCACACCTTTATTACTAACCAAGAAAACAATGTCATTTCTGTTACTTTCAGTAGTTCTATATTTTTAAGTTTTTCGTTTTTTTTTTATGGTTCATGTTTGATGAATTGTCCCTTCATTTTTACAATTTTAATAAATGCTTCTTTCCACACTATATCTACATGAAGAAAATAAATGATAATATATCAGTATTCCTTAAATAGATAAGTCTAAATTTTTAATTGATTTTTCCATTTTCAAGCTTGTTTACAGTAACTGAAACTTACCAAGTAAAGCTGCTACAGATCGGGAACATTGTATTTTAACTTCCTTGTTGGCATGCTGAAACCTCGCCAATCTCTTCAATACATCAATAGCAAACCTGTCTTTATTTGGTGTAAAGTTTAAATGTATGGTTCTGAAAATCACAAAAGTATAATATTTACAAGAGGCTGTCACAACGACAGCAAACCGGATTTATTAGCATTTATTTGTGTCCTGGCAATATCACAAGAACCATTACTCTGAAAAGCATTGCAAGAATTCAGTGTCCTGAATTCAGCACAAGGTAATTACATCTGAAATCAACACTGAACCAAAGGGCACCTGTACATGTGAGCCTAAATAAAAGAAAACGAAGGGAGTGGCAGGACATAGGAGAAACAAGGTGATGCACAAACAACGGAGTTGGTAAGCATTCTTTCAGAAAAAATTGACATAGCTTTACTCATGTAACCTTGAAACAGAATTGGTTGAATAGTTCATGAGAAAATGCACGGACACGACTGGAAACACCATTTTTCAATCTTTCAAGAACCATAACTCCTGAACTGTAAAAGTCAAAATCATCATTATTGAACTTGACCTCCATTTTGTCACAAGTAACAAAATATTAAAATTTGGGAAGCTTTGGTAGAACAGTTCATGCGTAAATGCACAGACACGACTGGAAACGTCATTTTTCAATCATTCAAGAACCATAACTCCTGAACGGTAAAAGTCAAAATCGCCATTATTGAACTTGACCTTCATTTAGTTGTCAGTAACAGCATATTAAAATTTAAAAAGCTTTGGTTGAATGGTTCATGAGTTAATGCACGGACAACATTTGATTGCAGCCCGCCCGCCGAGCATCCCCAAATCAATAACCAACATTTTTGTCACAAAAATCAGGTAAAAAATAGTTTCACTATAGTTTAAGATCAAATCGCACTAAAATGAAAACTAAATACAATCATTTGTTACAAAGTTGACCTACTGCTTATTCAAGTTAATGTACCTGAGAAACAGATTTTATCATGAAATGAGGTCATGTTCAGGTGAACGAGGACAGAAATGCATAAATTGTTATAATAATCGAAGATTCATCTAAATACAGTCTCCTGATAAATTGCTGAACCATGAAAATTAGGTCAAAGTAAGACAAATGCAGTACAGATACTTTGTAGTATAAGGCAAGAAATGTACTATCCATGTTTTCTAAATTGTTCTATCCATGTATTCCTACATCTCATATTATAATTGGATAACTTAAGTCAATCAATCCTATAAGAAGTTAAGAAGCGGCTTTGCTTACTGTTAAAAGCTGTGTAGTAACCTATAGCTGTTAATTTCTGTGTCATTTGGTCTTGTGGAGAGTTGTCTCATTGGCAATCATACCACATCATCTTTTTTTATAATTAGCTGATCAAAACTTGACCATATTCTTTTGCTGTTGATTTTTGCTCTTTAAGGTTTCTCTCTTGTTATTGTCAATTTCGAGAACAGAGCCAAAATACAAATAAATTATTTCAAATAAGGAAAACAACTTACCCTTTTTTTGTTTGGAAATCTATTTGTGTATTAAATGACTTGTGTAACACACCCTGAAGTTCCCTAGATGACAAATCTTTGATCTGTAAATTTGTCACCTTTACAGGTCCCCTTAATACTGAAATAGATTAAAATACATGTATTTACATTTTGTAGTACAATATGAAGTTTGTTAATTTTCAAATTGAGAATTCACTTGCACTTAATTTTGACAGGATGATTTATTACTTAACAATAAAATTATTTTAATCTAATAAAGTCAATGGCTCATGGCCAATGAACTGATTGTCAGGGCTGAGGTAGTATGACCATAATAATGATGTGAAGTAAAATCTTATACAAAAACAGTCTTCCCCCTGAACCACAGGCCCAGCAGCCTAGGCTTGTAGAACTTATATCCCTCCTGTAAACGGCTACAGGCCAAAAGTATCGATTTTTTTTTTTAATTTAGTTTCAGGCCCGTAGATTTAAAAGTTAAAAAATACTGAAAAAGGGAGGTATAATTACAGTACATGATACACTTCAGTTATATATAATTATTCCATCTCAGGTGGTAACATAATTAATGACAATTATAAAGAACCATTGTTTACCATATGTCAACAGTGTTTTAACCCATTCATCCTTTTTCTCTTCAGAATCTTTGTTTTCACTTGTATCCATGGATTCATCTTTTTTTTCTTCTGTCTTAACTTCATCTTCTGTCTTTATGTCTTTTTTATCATCTTCCTTTGCTGCTTCTTCAGCTTTCTTTTCTTCTTCTTCCTCTTCTTTTAAAAGTTCCTCTTCATTGGACCAATCTAAAGTTACCATTTCTTCTGCCATTTTGAAAGTTTTGTTTGTGCACTGAAAGAACAATTTCATATCAATCAACACAAGACTTAGTTTTAACTAGGGATGTCAACTTACCGAAGATTTACTAATCAAGTACTTGCTAGGACAAACATCTATAAAAAATAGAAACACAAAATTTTCTTTTTTTACCTATTATGTTGACATACAATGTATGTATGTAAAACCTTCAATATTACTACAAAGGATCTGATTAGTCCCATTACTTAATATGTGCACTTAGTAATTATATAAGCACATGAAACAGACAATAATCTAATCTATTAATTACATGTAATGAACATCTATATAGAAAACTGTAAACTCAAACAAAAGTATTTCTGAATCATAGAAAAAGACATTTTGTGATCAACAAAAGGGTAATAATTAGGACTTACTAATGACTTAACCATTCTGCAAATTTTTTCTTATTTAGAGTTGGTCTAATTGGGGTCTAAGTGTGACGCAGGATTGCCGAATTTTTGTAAGCGTGACCATGAAAGTCAAATTATTGTGTTGTGAAATGGGAAATGAGGTCTAGCGGGACCCGAGAAATGACAAAACAAGAATTGCCTACGTACATACATGTAGTGTAAGCGGGATACTGGAATCTGACAAAACAGTAAGAGGGATCAATGAGACCCCCTTTGTATGTATGTATGTATGTGCGTCGATCCCTCCTTTTAAGGAGAACCCCTCGAGAACTGCGAGGGTACAGTGGAATTCGTGTACACTCCCTATTGGGATTAATAGAGATGTGTCACTAACGTATTTACAATGTTCAATATTTACAAGGACAATCCCCACCCAACACCAGGGAGTGTTAGGACACCGGGCAGTCTGTTATTATGGTGGAGGAAGCCGAAGTACTCGGAGAGAACCACCTGGCTGCTCGGCGGGAACATACAAACAGAAGAGATATCAGCAGATTGATCTCCAGGTCAAAGTCGGGAGCAACTTTGACCAACCTAGGCCCCCATAGTACCCATCCTAGTTTAAACTCCGGTCTGGGTACCAGAGATGTGTGTGAGAGGAAGAAAATCGCCCTTCTGCTGTACTGATATTTTTAGCACCCCGAGTGAGAATCGAACTCGGGACCTTCAGCACTGTAGCCATCGGTCTTAACCACTAGACCACG